>NC_069131.1:34115247-34241631 GCF_026914265.1 Mya arenaria
CCACAAAGTATGTTTTAATATATTTTTGCTTAATACTATCGTACAGGCCATCCATATAGCATACTTTTGTTGTAAAAACATCTTAATATTTGCATAATAGGTTTTAAGACTTTGATTTTTTGAAGGTGATCAACAAAAGAAAGATTTTTCATAGAATTTTCTTTTATATTATGATTTAATTGCAGTATGTACTCGTGGCAAAATGGTGTTCGAGAGGTGGCGAATAAGGATTTGCTTGCAGCATTGAAGAACGATAATACATGTATGTATGTTGTATTTGCGTTCTTGTATATACATGTGAATACTGTGTTACTATTCATCAATGGAGATGGAAAACTTTGACATTGACTTTAACTCTTAACATTAGCTTAACAATACAAATGAAATAAACGAAACTATTTAATCTTTGATGTAATAGAAAAAAGTAAGTCTATTGACAAATGGCCCCCAATTTCTTTAAAAATCGTGTAAAATTAAGCTATAGTATTTTATTCCACTCACAAAATAAATATAAACTATTTTAACATATATATGTATCTCAAAATTATTTCCTTCACACCCTCAGTTTCTAATAATCAAAGTGAGAATATAACACAAATTATACCAAACAATGGAACATTAATAGGGCTTTGCATTTAGAATTGTTGTATGCCTCTTCAGTATACTATGATATAAGTGCCATGCTAAAATGTGACTGGAATTTACTAATACTCAGTGTACAGAAGACATTTTTTTCTAAAATTGTTTTTATACACTGTGCAGCTTATTTGTTCATTTTATATGGCAATAATATGGAAGAACTATGAATTAAAATCCGTTTTAAAAAATCAACATGCTGATAATTTGGTACCATTTTTTTCAGGCTGCTGCATGTATATGTTAAAGTGTTTTATTCACTGAGGCACTTCCAGTCATATTCGAAAAGGTAACAACATCTGTCATTGCTATGCACAACATTGTAAGTAGTACAATTTGTTAACTACACTTTGCCAATTTTTCAACACAGATACTATGCTTAATGTTTATAAAACAGGTTTTAAACCTCTGACAAGTGTATACATAAATAAATCTTTAAGATTCTAAAAGTGCCTTAGAAAGCGCTTTGGTTTTGTTTGAGCATGTGTTAGAAAGTCATATTTACTAGCTTAGCAATAACCTTAGGGAACCCTTACTTATATTTTCAGACTACCAACATGCCATATGAAGTGGCTGAGAAAATACCATTTGGTTCCATACAGAGGAAGTTCATTTCATCACTAACGACTCGGACAGAGTAGGTGTTAATTTGTTAATTCTATCGACCTAAATTACTAGCCTTTTTGCAATCTTAAACTAATTACTTAACATAAAATTTAAATCGAGCTAACTAGATCATTTAAAATAAAAGTAAAAATTTAAACTTTAAATCTTGCCATGAAATAAGTATCATGCATTCAAATTTCAATTTGCCAGTATTATTATAACATAATCCTAAAAGAGATTAAAGTAATCAACCTTTATCATAACATTTTCTTATTTGGGGATATTATGTATTTATGTTGACACTATCTGTACCTTCATTCTCTTCATTTGACTGTACAAAACAAGATCAAATGTGTCATTTTAGTTCAACCAATTTAAACTGTATTTATTATACTCTTAATTGAATAGCCATTCGTATATTATCAAACATTTTAACATATTTAAACGTGTTGTTATTTTGATAATATTGTATCGGTGTCATAGGGTACATGTCCATTCCCAGCCCTCAAGATAAAACAGATATATTCTTTGTTGTAAAATGTGTTCTTTATGCATACATATAGAGTGGCTTCAGAGAACTCAACACTTAGCATTTTTCTTACAAAATATTTAAGGGTTTCTTTGCATGAGATTGCTACATTCAGTGTACATCATGTTATATAATACATTATATATGATCAATTAAACAGATTAACAACCAAAGATGTTGTTAAATACTTTTTAAAAGCTGTATATGTACAAGACAATACTGAGACTGTAAAGACACCAATGTTTGTCCAAACTTGAAGATGTATAGATTCCAATGTTTGACTAATGTTGAGGCTGTATATATTCTAATGTATGCCCCAACATGAAGTTGTATAGATGCCAATTTTTGTCCTGAGTTGAGGCTGTATAGATGCCAATGTTTGTCCTGAGTTGAGGCTGTATAGATGCCAATGTTTGTCTTGAGTTGAGGCTGTATAGATTCCAATGTTTATCAAAAGTTGAAGCTGTAAAGATTCTTATGTTTGCCCCTTCTTGAAGCTGTATGGACTCCAACCTCCCCCCCCCCCAATTTGAGGCTGTATAGATTCCAATGATTGCCTTGAGTTGAGGCTGTATAGATTCTAATGTTTATCTAAAGTTGAGGCTTTATAGGTTCTTATGTTTGCCTTCAGTTGAGGCTGTATAGATTCTAATGTTTGTCTTGAGTTGAGGCTGTATAGATTCTAATGTTTGTCTTGAGTTGAGGCTGTATAGATTCTAATGTTTATCTAAAGTTGAGGCTTTATATGTTCTTATGTTTGCCTTCAGTTGAGGCTGTATAGATTCTAATGTTTATCTAAAGTTGAGGCTTTATAGGTTCTTATGTTTGCCTTCAGTTGAGGCTGTATAGATTCTAATGTTTGTCTTGAGTTGAGGCTGTATAGATTCTAATGTTTGTCTTGAGTTGAGGCTGTATAGATTCTAATGTTTATCTAAAGTTGAGGCTTTATATGTTCTTATGTTTGCCTTCAGTTGAGGCTGTATAGATTCTAATGTTTATCTAAAGTTGAGGCTTTATATGTTCTTATGTTTGCCTTCAGTTGAGGCTGTATAGATTCTAATGCTTGTCTTGAGTTGAGGCTGTATAGATTCTAATGCTTGTCTTGAGTTGAGGCTTTATAGATTCTAATGCTTGTCTTGAGTTGAGGCTGCATAAATTCGAATGTTTATCTTAAGTTGAGGCTGTATAGATTCTAATGTTTACCTAAAGTTGAGGCTTTATAGATTCTTATGTTTGTCTTCAGTTGAGGCTGTATAGATTCTAATGTTTATTTAAAGTTGAGGCTGTATAGATTCTAATGTTTTCTTTCAGTTGAGGCTGTATATATTCAAATACATGTTTATCTTTAGTTCAGGCTGTATAGATTCCAATGTTTGTCCCTACTTGAAGCTGTATAGACCCGGATGTTTACCCCCAACTTGAGGATGTATAGATTCCAATGTCTGCATTGAGGGTCGAGTCTTATATGTTTCGCCCTATTTGAGGCTGTATAGAGTCCAATGTTTGCATTGAGGTTGAGGCTGTATAGATTCTAATGTTTATCTAAAGTTGAGGCTGTATAACGTCCAATGTTTGTCCTAATTTGAGGCTGTATTGAGTCCAAGATCTCTCGAATTTGAAACTGTTTAGATTCCAATATGTGTCTTTATATAAAGCTGTATACAGTCCAATGGTTGTTCTACGTTGGAGTAAAAATGAGTCCACTGTCTGTCCTACGGTGTAGCTGTATATATTCCAATGTCGATCAAACTTGCGAACAGTGAGATATAATTGTTTATTTCCTTGCAAAGTATTTATTTTATTTAAAGTTGTCATCTTTTGTCTTAATTTATATCTGTAATCTCAATAATGTGGATAATGAGGAATGTTTATATATTTTACGACATTTAATGGGGGTGTATAAAGTCCAGTGGTCAGACCGTGAGCGTGTATAGAATAAAACGTCGACCATTGTTATTATCTGCTTATTTTCAGATGCTTCCACTGTAGAGCAAAGCCTGGAAAGATTGAAGGACAGATTTGGGAAAAGGAAAGCAGCCATGAAGGTGGTAAGTAAGGATATTATTTTGTAATTAACATTTAAATGAATTGAAGGCGCAGATTGATTGGAATCTGATTTATAATGTAACCAGTATCTATATTTTCATTGTTCAATAAATATTTAACTTATTATCTGGATAATAGGACCATGCATTCTATATAGTTGTTCTTGTAGATCTATGGAAATGACCATTAGAAGTAGCTTGAAGATCTGCAAAGTCATTTATGATTAGTACTGCACAAGATCATGGTTAGGTCTAAAAAAAATGTTTGGTTAGGTTTACATCCTTTAAAAAAAGGTAGGGTAGGTAGACTTTTTTTTAATCAGGCTTTATATAAGAATGTCATTTTCATCATTGGATAATGGTGTTAAAATTATCATCTGTATATGCTATTAAGGTTTTCCACTACAAAGTGAAGGCATTTTTTTTTTCAAACTGACTATAAAAACAGTAGGGTCAGCGCCTATTCCGTAGGTAGGGTTGGGTAACCCGAACCAAATGTATTTTTTTTAAGCCTTACAGGAAATTTATACCTTCTTGAAAATGTTTTCCTAACATCTGTTAGAAATCCTAAAAGTTTACAGACAGACAAATACAACAGCTTTAATACCTGGGTATGCCAGTGATTCATAAATGCAGAAGTTTGCATTTTGAAAAACTGAAATAGTATATAGTAATAAATTATTACTATACTGTATACTATTTCAGTTTTTTCAAAATGCAAACTGCATACAGGTTCGGTCCCAAATATGGAAATGAATGATAAAACTTATGACTGTAGTCAGATTTTACTATTTTGATATTGTAATTTTTGTACTTTAAATTCTTTAGGCTTATAGCAAAGAACAGTACTTCAAAATATTGGCCGGATATGAATGTTTGATTTTTGTCTATGTTATTGTGTGAAATTAGGCCATACTGAATTATTTGTATTGAGTATTCACAGATAAATTATTGGTGAGTTTTAAATGCAACTTAAAAAAAGAAAATATACACAGCAGCTTGAAGTAGGTATAGAAAACATAATCCTAAACTGCATGTTTATTAAGTTTTCTCCCTTAACCTGATATATTTCCATTATGGTTTTTGCTTGGACCATATCAGATAGATGGTAATGGTAAGATTTGTAGTACTCAGTATCCATGGGTCTTAATTGTACCCTACCGTTAATATACAGAAATTTGATTTTTTTTCCAAAATTAAGGTAACATTCTGGATTGTTGGACATGGATTCAGACTAAATTAATGTATTAATAGATGGAGATGGTGGAAAGCTAAGTGCCCAATGCCCATCAACCATTCACTTTCACTGCATATTTATGTAGTTATCCCCTGAACTGGATATCATGTATCATTTACTTTCCACAAGCACATGTTATTGTGTTTTCTCTTTTTATCTAAATCATGATTGTTTTTTAAACATTCTTCATTTGAAGTGATGCTCTTGTTTGTTAAGAAATAGATAAATAAGGGAATATCCGTTATACTATTTGGGGAACATACATGTACCCTGAATAAATTTATATATGTGAAACACATGGCTTTTTCTGGCCATTTTGGGAAAAAGACTCTTGATATTTTGGGAAATTTTGCGTTGTGAAAATTCTGAAATTGGGAAATTTTACAGTTAAAAGAAAAAGCTGTCTAGTCTCCTACAAATTAGGAAATGATTTGATATTAGTTTATTTTCCCTTTAAAAGACCCCAAAAATTATCAATCCTTGGGGTGTAAATATCTATTGCAATAAATCATGACAGATATTTCATACTGATAATATTTCATACTGATCTTTGAATGTGATGAAAATCAATGATTTCCGAGTTTAATTATAAATAATTTTTTTTTACATCACACAATTTATTAGGATGTTGAAAATGAACCAGTACAGGATTTTTTATTTTTTTTTTTTATTTTTTGATTGTGATTTTTTTCTGAAGATTGGGAAAAATATCTTATATTTTGCTTTGGGAATGGATCCGATAGTCGGACACGTGGGTATTATAGAAAAAGCCCTGAAACATTTTTTATTCTTTTTTGCATTTATCACATTATTAAGTACAAATCAACCACCATTTGAACTGAAAAACTTATAGATGCAGAATGTGCAGTTCGTGTTTGTGGATGAAAACAGGGTGACCAGAAACTCTTTCAACAAACAATTGGCTGAATGTGAATCTTGAATTGGATCCAAAATCCCTCACAATTTGTAATTGAATGATAACAGTAATGAAGAGGGATCTAAATCTTGTAGTTTTTATTAAACACACAGACAGGACTGTACATTATTAATATTATAAATGGTGGCCTTAAAAAAATTTGAATTCAATTGACTGGTCTGGTGAAAAAATTGCCTTTGGTATTAATTTAAATGTGTGTTTTTAACAGGCATATAGACATGTATAACATCCGTTTATTGATATGCCCAAATGTGACAACATTTTGAGACATTATTCTGCCTTTTTGTTTTGCAAAAACCTGATCACAGCAACATTATGTATATTATATGACAATGCATGCTTTTTTGACTGATTATTCTAGAAAGTTGTTATGTTGGTACCAAATGCAGTTATTTTTACAATATGCTAGACATAAACATCTTATCAAGGTTTGGGAAAAACAAGCGATCAGAGGTTAACTGTATTTGTTTATAATGCTAGATTCTGCAATTTTCAATTTTGATTATAAATCTACACATAGTTCATCTCAAGGCAGTTCAATGATTTGAGTTTGCAAATCTTTCAGATGAAATAACCCAGTCCAATTTGATTGAAATTGTTGAACAGATGTTTCCAGATGTGAAAGTCAGGTTAGGGTGCCTGGCTGAGGAAGGAAGGTATTTGAGTCTTTTTGTAAATTATTTCTTCATTTATGCATCAGTCAATTGTAACTATGGCCCCTCCAGCTACGAAAAATAGTGGTGACTTACTTTCTGTAAAATTCCTGCCCTGTGGGTACAAACTGCAGGTAAAAGCCCCCACAAAAAGCTCAACACCCTGGGGACATCCTAGGTAACAGTGTGTGTATACCATGTGATAAATTGTGTCATAAATGCTATGTCAGGAAGGCAATATTTTGAGTAGAAATAAGACTTTAATCAAAGATAACTTTTCTTTTTCTTCACTATTTTAAATGAAACATGGCGCAGTCTACTCTGCTGACGGAGCCGACCTTCGGACTTTTACCAGAACTTGATTGTGAGTTTAGTGTCTTAAAACACTTTGACAAACCTTTTCACAATACAGACGTCTGACTGAGCACTGTCAAAACCTTCTTTTGGAAAAAAGTTTGTCGAGATGTTTGATGAAACTAATGACCTCATCAAATTTCATAAATTAAACAAATGAGGGGCTCTTTAAGCGGCATAGAATACCCTTTGTTTTTTTAAAAAGGTTTTGTAAATGAAAAGTTATCTTTGATTTAAGTCCTGATTTTAAGCAAAATTTGCCTTCCATGTAGCATATATTACGTAATTTTTCACATTGTATACACACACTGGCTTTTTGCCACTATTTTCATTGCAAAAACAAACAAAAAACGCATCGACTCAAGCCCACCTAGACAGTAAAAACACCATTCCGCTTGCTCTCCTTGCTATACTCCTAGACTATGGAGGATGGGGCTTGGTTACAATTGACTGGTGCATCACAAATGATAGATACTATCATTGGTGCAAATATATTTAAAGCAATTAATACCAATAATATAAGATAACAATTATCAGTGTCTATCTCCAAGCACTAAGTTTCATTCTTTGATTATTTATTGGTCAAATAGCAAAAAAAAAAGCAATTATAAATCAGGTTCAAATTGAGCTCCAGCTAAAAGCAACTGTGCACCAGATGATCAATTGTCGAAAACTGACATTAACTTGGTATTAATGTGTACAATGCATTGAAACTAACTGAAGTTCCACATAGTTTACAATTTATTTAAGTTTAGCAGTTATTTCGTAATTTTCCATTAAAAATGATTACTGGGTATGTCTACCTAGTAGAATTCATCCCTAATGTGTGATTGGCTTATCATGTGATATTACCATTGACAAGTTAGGTACATAGCTTAAATAAACCACTCATTTGGAGTAAGCCTTCAGTAAGCACAGTAGATACAACACTGGACAGCAATTTTTGGGACACAGGTTCGAATCTGGTCTCTGACACAATTTTCAGCTCGACTATTCAAAGAATAAGGAGAGCTATCCTACTCACCTGAGCGTCGGCCTCGGTGTAACCACTTATGTTAAAGTTTGCGTACCACCTCAAATATTTTCAAAGTCCATTGACATATGGCTTTGAAACATTGCACACTTGTTCACCATCATGCCCCCATCCTATACTCAGGAGGAGGTAACTTTATCAAGCATTTTGACAAAATTATGCCCCTTTTTCTACTTAGAATTTACGTTAAAGTTTGCGTACCATATCTAATATTTTCCAATTCAATTTATGTAAATATCTCAGCACATCATTGGTGCATTGAAATCTAATCTAACAGTGATCCATGCATGTTTCGCCAAAACTTTTCAATCCATACACCGAAAAGCGGCGGAATAGTCGAGCGCGCTGTCTCTGTGACAGCTCTTGTTATTTCAATATAGAAGATGAAAAGTAATAAAATGCCCCTCCCCCCCCCTTTCTGAGGAAGAGGGCGCAAGTAAAAATAATGTACGCCCTGTTTAACTGCGAAACCTAGATCTGCCACTGATTCTATTCAGGGGTAGCAAGTTTGATTCCCTTTGCACCAATAAAAATTATTAATAATCTCTAGACAGGGACATTCAATTGTCCCGGTGACTATGTTATACACTCATGAATTATGGACATAATGGATAAGACATAACAGACCATATTTTTGGATATATATAAATACAATAACATGATAAGCTGTCATCTGTGAATCATAAAAAAATAAGATATCACATCTATATACGTATGCATTTCACTTGTTTGTCTTTGTGACATTTATCATTTGATATTACCTCATTTGTCCATGTTTGTGTATTGGAATGAGTGAAATAAAGGACACTCGACTTGACTTGATGAGACACAAATATACACAAACAACAACAAAAATATATAACACATCAAACAATGTGAACAGTACTATTCACACTGGGTTGTAAAGTCTAAAACGAACTGTAAGTAAGCTTTAGTAAAGTCAATAATTGTCTGTTATGTCCGCAAATATGGTACGTTATGTCTAGTCAGTAATATTTATAGTCCATAATGTCAGAGACACACTCTTAAAGTCACTGTTAAAGGTTCCATTCTTTCCGTACACTCTGCTCAAAAAGCCTAAATGCTAAATTGGCGAGACCCTATGCATGTATAAAAATACCAATACAGCTAATTATTTTGCCATAATAAACTTGAGTTTACTGAAAGAATGTGAACACATACATGGAATCAAACTCACAGGTAAATAATGATTGAGATTGTTGCACAAATTTCCTGAAACAGCTATAAAACATTAACCTAATGCTCTGGCACATGGAAATTTCACATTTTATTGTAACAGTTTTGCTGTGTATTTTATATATCACATTTATGAATTATTTGCATGTGGTATTATATATATTTAGAAATTTGTAAATAAATAAGATAGGAGTGGCAGGAAAAGTGCTTTCAAACAGTACTGTTTATCAGGGGCGTAGCTAGTCATCTATTCATGTACTTGTTTATAATTGTGCTAGGGGGTGTGGGAGCCTGAAATTCATGAAAACAATGGTGCATTGAAGGCTTTCTGATGTGCTTTAACAAGTACTGAAAAGTAAACAGTTTTAGGTAAATAAATCAACAAAATCCTTTACTGGGCTGATTTTTCCTCTGAGATAGTGAAATAAAAAGCCCTTATTAAGTTAATAACATTCATATTGTCTAACAGAAATTAATTTTCTGTACTTCTTGCCACTGAACTTCCTTATTCAATTTTCAATATCAATGTCCATTATATATACGGTATGTATGTCTGTAACAGCATAGGCATACATGTATAGCCAAGTACGAATATAGTAACTTTTGTTGATTTGTTTTAGTTTTTTGTCAGAATGATGTAGATTCAGCCGTGTACTCATGTATAGGTAGCTACGCACCTGGTCATGTATTTTTGTTATTATCTGGTTGTTTCAGATGTTGTCGCAGTTGAGCGAAGTGTTGAAAGATTAAATTTCGAGTTTGAAAACGAAATGAAGGTGGTAAGTAAGAATCTTGTATTGTAATATTTTCATTTAAATGATAAAAAAGGCACATAGACTAGTGATTAAAATATGACCTACAATATAACCAGTGTCTACATTTTCCATCTACAAATATTTACATGGTATCTTGATCATGCATTGGTAAATCATACAGAAGTTCTTGAAGTTAGAAATGACCATTAGGCCTAGCAAAAAAGCCTGAGAAATCATTTATGATATAAGTACTAGATCAGAGTTACCATTGCAAATTTATACCTCATTCAAATGTGTTTTTTCCAAACCTCTAAACACTTCTAAAAACAGATGAAAAGACTTCTTTATTAGCATATTAAACATTTTTTAATAGTCTCTTCACAAAACATGAATAACATCAGAAAATATTTGAATTGGTCACAATGATACATAGCATATTACAAGGAAAAATATGTACGGCTAGGCACTCAAAAAAGAGAAAAAAAGTTTCCAATTGTTTCAAAAATGATAAAATTTAAAATCAAATTCAAGTTTCTTTATTGTACCTAAAATCTTTTTTTCATTGATGCTTGTACAGGCCATATCTTGGACTTAAATGACACTTTAGCTTTATAGTAACAATGAAAGGAAATTTATGCAATTTCAAAGAACCAATATTCTACCCTGCATATTGTTTGAGTCATCTTTCTTTAGCTGGTATTTATCCATTGTGGGTGCTTGCTACATCTTGTAATTTACCACAGTGTTATCCCCCATGAAAGGGTTTGGGGTGCTTAATTGATTTAAAATCTGTCCGAATTTATTAGTGAATGAAAACTGTAATGAAAAGGGATCTGAACAAAGTGCCAAAAAATGTAGACAAAATATTTCAAGGTACTTTAAGGCCTAGACATTTATGAATGCAGGGGCGGCCTGGAAATAAATTTGGATTATTTAAGGGTGGGCGCACCAGTGCCCCTCCCTCGGTTCCAGTAGTAGAATGCTGCATGACTTTGGGTAATCAACATGTTAATCCTAGTTGTCCGAATAGGTAAAGGCCTTTCTTGACATTGGTAATATTCTAAAGGGTTATTTTTCCACGACATGTTGCAGGCTCAAGAAGAACTGGATGTGATATGTTAGTTCCTTATGAAAAGACCCCTTTAAATGTGGTGTTGTATGACAAGCCAGAATGGAACCCTCCCCCCACCCAAAATGACAGCTCTACCACAGTCACTAGTCTACCTGGCAATGTGAAATTGTCTGCCATCCCCTCTTTTAACTATTTTTTAGACATTGATACTGTTATTTATGCTCCCCAAAGGGAGAGCAAATAGTTGCCCCTTTGTCCGTCCTTGCTTTTGCCCATCACACTTGTCCGGAGAATAACTTCAGAACTATTGATGTGAATCATGTGATGGAAATAAAACTTGGTATTGAAATAGATGGGATTGGAGTTTGCAGTGCACAAGAACCATTTATAATCCTATCATGCATATCTATTAATTTATCTCCCCTTAACCATTTTTTTCATAATAAGTGCTCGTCCGGGCCAAAATTTCAAAACTACTGATGGGATTGAAATAAAACTTGGTATATAGATAGATGGCAATGATTGGGAAGTGCAGTGCACAATGACCATAATCCTATCATGTATATTAAGGTAGCACACTCCTAATGAAAACCTCCACTTATATATTTCATGCTTTAGCCTGTGTTGCAAAGCACAGGACTACAAATCTTTTGAGAGTTTCAAGGTAGCAGTTCAAATACATCCATAACCATGATATTTTTCTATTTTGTCCTTACATATTTTGGCAGGAGGTTATTGGTTGTAGCATTATTATAAAGTGGTTGGGAAGAGTAGGAACATGCACAAAAATGGGTAGAAATGGAATAGGAAATAGAAGCAAGTGTTATATACCAGTCAATTGCACCCCCCCCCCCTCAGGTCCATGGGTATACCGGGGATAGCCGGGAAAATTGGCCGTGTTTTTACCTTTCAGGTGGCTCGCAGTGCCAGGTGAATGGGGTGGTTTTGTTTTCTTGCAAGATATAGCCTTTTACCAGCACATTGTATTACAAGTTCTGCCTGTTCATAGAAAACGGGTGTATGCCCGGGAGCATCCATTGCTTCCAGCGATTATCATAATAATTCTTGTTAACCCTTGACAAGCTAACATTAAGCTGTTTGTTTCACAGCCTTTCAAATAAAAGGCAAGCTTATTTAGGCATTTGGGGACAGCGAAACTACAAACTACCCTAATTAGGTAATCATAATACCTTGGGCAGTTATCATTTTAATAAGTAAAGTCAGTACATCATATAATTATGGGCGTTCTGTTCCTATCCCTTAAAGGTATATATGAGGAAGGAATAAAGTGTCTAGCATTATTCAGTTCTAACGTCCTCACTGTTAAGGTTTTGCTAGATTAACAATGCTTAAGATGTTCGATTTAACACATATGTTTTCTAGTCGCTAAAATCTACATATCATGGCTGACTGGTGCATAGCTTAAATGGTAGTAGAATTAAACCTCGGTAAGCAATAAAGTGTTTGACGCATTGTGTATATTTAAGTTTACACTTAAGCCTCACACTATGTTCCAGTCTGTGTGTACTTTCAGGACCAGTGGTCAACCTCCTTGGAGAAGGGCCTCACTTTGAGAAAGCCACCCATGCCTGGTTCCACAGGTCACTTTCCTTTTCCTATGGAGCTCGTCCTTCTAAAGAGCAGCCCACTGATCAATGTTCACCAGGAACACAGCTTCTCAGCCATTCAGACCCACAGAGACCCCTGATTGAAGACAGGGTTTTAACAAGTGCATTGAAAATGACATTGCCTTCACTGATAGTGACAATGTAAAACTCCAGATGTGTCTGTGTTACCATCACGGAATTATGACAGCATAACCCCCCGATATTGATGTTTTATTTAATTATTATTACATCTATTCCTGTTATTGACCTTCACCACCAGTCTTGGGTTAAATTTTCTTTGATTTGACTGAAATTATTTTCACAGTCCAATGCATATGTACCAGGGACCTGCTGAAATTCAGCAAGAGCTTATCAGCAGCGCAAATCGTTATTTGTGTATGTTAGTTACTGTAA
Organism: Mya arenaria; assembly: GCF_026914265.1. Lineage (NCBI taxonomy): Eukaryota > Metazoa > Mollusca > Bivalvia > Myida > Myidae > Mya > Mya arenaria. The sequence goes on from NC_069131.1 coordinate 34,128,323, forward strand.
ATACTGACAAGCTTTGGGCCCAGACTCTTGACCATCACAAATTAGGGTCATTGTTGATCTAATCTTGTTTCAGCCTTGGTGATCTCTATTCACCCTTTAAGCAATGGGAAACACGTAGTTTAGTGTTGTTCAATTTTAAAACACAACATTAAAGCTGCACTCTACATATTGACAGTGTTGACATTATTTTTAATTTTTTGTCTCAGAACCAGCATTCAATCCAGTCATTTAAGATAGAACAATAGAAAGGATCTCATTTAAAAAAAAAAAAAAACGCCTGAAATTTTCCTAAAGCACTCTAGCGGTAAAAGATCAATTTCCAAATTTAAATTTAGGAAAAAATATCTAAACTTTGGTCAGATGTCTTAGATCACTGCTTTCAAGACTTTTACGCAAAAATGCCTCATCTTAGTCATTTTTTTAAAAACAAAATATGAAATTGGTCGGTCAGTGATAGAGAAATGTACTCTGAAGGCCAACAAAAACCGTTCTTTTGGAAATAATTATTTGGTAGACCAAAGTTGTCCGAATGATAACTCAACCATTCCTGGACATATGGTCATCAAACTTGACATGTAGGTTGGGCCTGACCAGTAGATGACCTCTATTGATTTTAGTGCTCATCGGGCAAAGGTCAAGGTCACAGTGACCTTAATGGTAAAATAATTTTAAAGCTTGTCCGAGTGATAACTCAACAATGCCTGCACCCATGGCCCTCATACTTGACTCGGCCTGACCAGTAGATGACCCCTTATGATTTAAGGGGTCATCGGGTCAAAGGTCAAGGTCACAGTGACCTTGAACGAAAAAAGCTTGACTGTGTGATAACTTGTCAATGCCTGCACCCATGGCTCTCAAACTCGACATTTAGATTTTTGGTGACCAGCTGATGACTCCTATGGATTTTGATGTCATAGAGTCAAAGGTCATGGTCATAACACACTCTATCCTCACACTTTGAAAATCTTCCCTCACCACCCGCCTCGTTAGTGTGGCTGTCATTATGTCTTGCCCATTAATGGGAAGACATATTGTTTTTACCCTGTCCGTCAGTCCGTCGTCCGTTTCCGCTCAGTAACTAAAGAATGCTTACACCCAGGAACTTAATACTTGGTATGCTAGTTGGTCATGACTATTAGATGACCCTGATATATTTTGAGATCACTAGGTCAAGGTCGCCGTGACCTTGAGGTGAAGAAACTGTTTCCACTCAATAACTGAAAATCCTTTGGGTCTAGGAACTTCATACTTGGTATGCTAGTGTGTCATGCCTTGTAGATGACTCCTATTGATTTTGAGATCAGTAAGTCAAAGGTCAAGGACACCGTGACCTTGAGGGAAGAAACAGTTTTCGCTCATTAACTAAAGAACGCTTGCACCCTGGAACTTCATACTTGGTATGCTAGTTGGTCATGACTAGTAGATGAACCCTATTGATTTTGAGATCAGTAAGTCAAAGGTCAAGGTCGAATTGACCTTGAGAGGGGAAGAAACGGTTTCGCTCGTTAACTAAATGGTCATGACTAGTAGATGACCCCTATTGATTTGGTGATCAGTCCGTCATTGAGTCAGTCAGCCGGTCAGTCTGTTTGTCACACTGCGTTTTGGCTCAATAAATAAAGAACGCTTGCACCCAGCAACTATATACTTGGTATGCTGGTTGGTCATGACTAGTAGATGACCCCCTATTGATTTTGAGATCAGTAGGTCAAAGATCAAGGTCGCAGTAGATATTCACTATTTAATACGGTGAATAAACCAAACTTCACTGTTTTTGTTCGTCTCCAGTCCAAAATTACAAATTTCATGCATTTGTTAATTAAAAACTTTTAATTAATTTGGCACTGTTTCTTTACGAAGTATGATTTTGGGCTATTTTTTCCTTATAAAGTAAATGTTTTCGGCAAATTGCTCTAAACTGCTCTAATCCCAGCCAACGTAGTCTTAAGAAAGACACTTTCTACCATGTGGGAAGAGTTCTGGGTTCAAATCCCAGCGGTGGCTTACTAGAATTGCAGTTTGTGGCACACAAAAAAACAGTCTTTCTCTTGTAATAATAGCCAGACAATTTTCTATGTTGCTTTGATATATATTATTTACTGCACTTCAATTATGAAAATTTTACGGTATTTTGACATAATGATCATTCATTCACCAACACAATTGGTCTCATTTTGAATGTAAACTCTATCTGAGTGAAGTAATGAATATATTTTTTTAACCTCTGCTGAGCCAAACCTCTTTTAATAATAATTTTATTTATGAAGAAAAAAAGAATGGATGCCTTAATGTGACTCACTAATGGTTTGTTAAATCCATTTGTTTTAACTCACAAAATTTAGTGTGGCAAATCATAAAGAGTGTTAAAACAAAAATACCAACAGCTGGAAACCCTCAGCAAATGTTGGTATTTCCTCAAATATCGTCTTTGAAAACCCCAATTACCATCAGCGTTTTTAACGGGATTAAAAATTAAATACAGCTGTTAATGTATCCTTAACAGGTAAACATATCCACCACTTTTGTTTAAGTCCCGATGGCCGTGTGGAGTAGCCGGCTTTCTATTTTTTTTCTAGACTTGACCGGTGTGAGTTCGAACCCCACTGAAAACAAGATACCTTTTATGCTATAACTGTATTTTTTCTGCAATTTCGATATCATACAGTTAAATTATGATAAAATACGGTTTGTGTTTTCAAATGCTCTACCAGGAAAACTTATTTTTAGTCCAAAATCATGAGCAAGTCACTTGAAGGTTGATCTAAACCAAAGCTGTTTTCAATGTTCTGCACAAAGAGCTGGCTGTCACTTGGAATCAAACCCAGGTTTCACCCTTCAAGATGATGCTTTCTACCCCTGACTACAGAGGCTAAAAAGTTTTGTAATTTTGAGCAACTCTTCATGTGATTTCTTGCAATTTGCTTTGTGTCCTTAAGTTCATATTATTTTAAATAAATGTACTTAAAATGCTTTAAGTTTTAAAAAAATCAACAAATAAGCTGTTCACGACCGGTTTAAAAAAGCACCTGCATTTATCCAACTTTAATAAAAGACTGATACTTGAAAACAAGCACTATTTTTCTGTATTAAAACATCCGGAACTAAATTACATATATTAAAACATAAACGAGAGAGGGGCAGATATTTTTTGTCATAAGATTATTTATATATCTACTTTACAAATAAGAGTTAATTTTCAATTTCAGGCTTAATGCAACACATACTGAAAGTTTGACAAGAGTTTAATACTTGAAGGATGAGACAAGTCTTAGAACATGACTTTCGTGGTATTATCAGCTCCATTATTCGAAGAATAAGTGGGCTTTATTACTCGCCCCATCAACGGTGCAGATTGGCATTCTCAATTAAGACTCCAATACTCTTCATTCAATTCACTTAATTAATACTCCAGGACCATCGCGGAAATTAAGTTACATAACTCCATCTTAACCTCAATATAAATTATGGCCCCTGATTAACTTTTGGAAGTTAAGTTAAAGTTTTAGTACAGGTTTAAGTTTTAGGGCAAGTTGGGATTTTTATCAATAACTTCTATACCATTTATTCAATTGACTTAATACTTCCCACAATTAATGATGACCATTTATACATCTTACATTTAGGTATAAGATCTGCATTTTAACCATTAACACAAATTATGGCCCTTTATTGCCTTGCATCGTTGTTTTTGCTGGCCGATGACGGGTGGCATCAAACTTTCCTATTTTCTTTTCCTTTTTTTTTAAAGATTTGACATATAGTGACCAAACTTGGCATATTGGAAGAAGTTTTCCTCGTAACTTTCAATGATGTCTATGAAACTAAACTACAAAACTGGCAAGCCTACTGTTTGACTACTTTTTAAGCAAAATATAAAAAAAATCAACTTTTACAGTCAATTTAGTTTTGAACATTGGATTCAACATTAAGTATAATGCATATGCTTCAACTTGTCAGATTTGTGCTCTTGGTCCATTAGTATGCATTGTTTACAGAACAGTTCAGTTTTATAATATATTCATGTATATATTTGTACTCTATGTAAAAAAATAAATAAAAAAAACAAGTTTGAGTTTAATAAAAGGATAAACTCTGGTAAAAATGCATGAGCTATAGGTAAGTTATGTGATATAAGCACACAGCAGAATAACAATCATGACGGAACAGAGAATGAAAAAAGTTAGTCTATGTATCGCTTAAATCACTGTCAAATTGCTTATGGTGTAAAGGCTGCTGTGATTTGTTATATCCTACTGGATGTAGAATGGTAATAAATGTGTACCTTTTAGTAAAACATACCAGTCATTCTTTTTTTTTCTTTTTGGAATCACTAAGATGTGATCCTTTTATTCATAAAAAACATATACAAATCATAAACATGACAATTATGAACAAGAAAATCATGATATACAACTATTTCATCTTAAAACATGTGTGTTTTTTAACAAAATATTCTTAGTTGCTTTTAAATTTCATTATAAACCTATTGAAAAACGGACAATGAATTCCTTTATTCTTATATAATGTTTGAATAATCAAAAGGTCGGCATTTAATAATGCACATAAGTTAACAAATTTCTGCCTTCTTTCAGATACAAAGTATGATTTATAAATATAGTAACCTATTTGAAATAGAATAGTATTGATAATATTATATTCTTTGTATTCAATTTTATATCCAATTATAAGTATTTCGAGGCTTTATCTGTTTATGTATATTACAATGTTTAAAGGTGGCATTTATCTTTGACCAAAAATGAGAAAGATACGGGCAATTAATTAGAATGTGGTCATAGTCTTCGACTTGGTTGCAGTGATTACAAAGAGGACTTGCTGAGATATTCCAGCGGAATAGGTTTAGATTTGTAGCCATGATGTTATGTAGGAGTTTGAACTTGAACTGTTTAACTTTATTTTCTGGAATTATCCAATGTCAAATAAAATACCATGATCCCCAGTTGATTGGTTTGTTGAAAGTTTCTTGCCAGTATTAATGTATGAAGTTTTTTTTCAAATACAGCGTTACAACAAATATGATAAATATCTTTATTGGTGAGATCGTCTAACTGCTTTTGACCGTATTTAAGATTTAAACACGTTTTAACCTGTGTGTTTACAGATTGAGTCGATTTAATTACAATTTTCCAGTCGTTTGGGATAGCTTTTATTATTGTGTTTACCTCCGAAATCCAGTTACATTTTACCTTTAAGGTTTGCACAATTCTTCTCACGTCTATCTCACCAGATAATGAAATAAACCTTGAAATTGATTTAAGTTCTAAACACGTGTTGATCAAGTCTCGGTAGAAAACAGAGAGTTTCAAGTTTTGTGCAGATAGGGAGTTAAGAGAGTCTATATTCATATTGAAGACAAGATAATTTAGTCCGAATTGATCAAGAAAATATGATGCGATTATTTTCCAATTTGCATTTGATTTTGATTTTAAGAAATTTACCCATTTAAGTTTCATACTTTAAGAATAGTATTTAAAGTCAGGAACCACCTTCGATTTTATTTCCTGTTAAGGTTGTACGCTCAATTTTAACCCTTTTGTCATTCCAAATTAAATTAAATATTAAAGAGTTAAACGTTTTAATTATATGATCATCATGAGCATCAATGATTTTATAACAGTTATTTTGCCAAAAAAGGTTAAGTTTTGTTTCTTCCAATTGCTTATAAGCTTTTGACATTGTTAAAAAAATTTGCGCCCAGTTTAAATTAATGCATTCAGTTTTGTTGTTTCCAAAATAAATACTTAAGGATTTTATATATTTTGACGTGAAATTGATATTGTACATTTTATCAATGCCATTGTATTTTGAAGTACCTATCCATAGACTTTGTGTTTTAAGTATGTTGAGCTTCAGCCCGGAAAAATTGCCGAATGTATGAATAATCTCCAGGGCTACTGGGATTTCAGTTTCATTTTTAAAAAAAATAGGGTTGTGTCGTCTGCAAGTTGTGTGATTTTTAAATGAGTGTTTTTTTACATTCAGACCATTAATCGCTTCACATGTTCTCATTTTGAGTGCAAGGACTTCTACAATTGTTATAAATAAAAGAGCTGACAGGGGATATCCTTGACTAACTCCTCGCAGTATGCTAAAACTATCAGATATCCAACCATTATTAGAAATTCTAGAGGAAATATTTGTGTATAGTGTTTTTACCCATTGCAAATAGAATGTTTGAAACCAAACTTTGCAAGAATGTCGAACATAAAAGGCCATTCAATGGTATCAAACGCCTTTTAAAAATCTAAAAACAAAATGGCTCCTTGCATTTGATATAAATCAGCGAAATCGATGATATCTTCTATTTGTCTTATATTAAAATTAATGTTTCTACCTTTTATGTACCCCTGTTGGTCATTATTATTTATTGTCGGTAAAACAGATTGCAAACGTTTTGCAAGTATTTTCGCGGCAATTTTATAGTCTAAATTAAGTAAGGAGATCCAATTTTCTAGATTATCGGGATCTCCCTTTTTATACAGTAAAGAAAAAAACACCTTGTTTTTGAGTATAAGAAAGTCCACCTTTCTCGTATCCTTCATTTAGAGAATCAATTACAAGATTGCCAATTAAATACCAAAATCGTTTATAGAACTCAGCTGTAAGACCATCTAACCTGGGGCTTTTATTTAGTTGCATTTCTAGAAGTGCGTTTTTGCCTTCATCATATGTAAACCGACCTTCACAGGTATTTGCCGTTTTATCATCTATTGTATTTTCTAAGTCAATGTTATTAACATAATTGAAATAGTTCGTGTTATTCTCTAAGTGTGACGTTTAAAGATCTTTAAAGAATGTCTTTTCTGCTTTTAGAATTTCTTGTATATCGGTAACTCTTGTTTTACCAATTTTTAGCGATTTTATAACTTTTCTAGTTTGCCTCGACTTTTCTAATCCTAGGAAATATTTGATATTTTTTCACCTTTTTCAATGAAATCGACCTTGGAGCGAATTTGTGCTCCAATGGTTTTAATTTGATATATATGATTTATCTCTGTTTCAATGTTTTGAAAAGGTATCAATAGACTTTCGTCTTGATTTTCATCAAAGATTTTTTGAAGATGTTTAAGGGTTTTTTTTCTAGTTGATTCAACCGATTATTTCGTTCTCTCCCTATTTTTCTTGAAAAATCTATAGTAGTATTTCTTATTTCAATCTTACATAGTTCCCATTTTGTCTGACTTGTTATATTTGATTGAATGATTTTTCTTAAAACATTTTCAATATGTGTTATATATTTTGCATTTTCAAGAAGAGAATTGTTAAATTTCTAGTAACCTGGTCCTCGTTTAGACGGCGCTTTAAGTTTAAGAGAAATGGCCATGTGGTCTGTAAATTGAATTATTGCTGGCCTTATATATGTCGAATACATCTGTGGTTCTAAGTTTTTTCTATCAACCAAAAATCTATTCTACTTTTATCCGTTTGATTTTTTCGTCTCCACGTAAATTGTGTTTTTTGTTCATTATAGAGCTTCCAAATATCACATAAGTCATTTCTTGAAATTAATGTCTTTAAATTTTTAACCGGACATTGTTCGCGTTCGTAATTGTTTGAGCTTGATCTTTCATTTTTGTTAAGAATATCGTTATGGTCACCACCAATTAATTTTATGCCTTGGCCTCTTTCGGATATTATATTTAGGATACGATTATAAAATGCGTTACGTATTTTTTATCGTTAGGAGCATATATATTAAGTAACGTATATATATTTTCTTTTATTTCAATGTTGAGGAGAATATATCGCCCATCCCCATCAGAAAAATTATCTATACTACTATGTTTAAGTTTCTTATTGACAAGAATTGAACAACCCCTGCTTAAATTATTCCAAAGCTATGCCACGTATTCCAACTACTTAACTCGTTGTCAATGGAATTGATTATATTCTCAGTAAAATGAGTCTCTTGGATGAATGCTACGTCGGCTCGTTGATTATTGAGCCATTGCACAAATCTAAGACGTTTATTTCTATATCTTAGTCCTTGGACATTTAAAGAGACAATATGTAAAATATTTAATTTACTTTGTGTCATTGTATTGTTCTAGTTCTTATTTGAGATACCGTTTGACACCTATCAGAAGGGGGAAAAGTATATATACAATGCAAGCTCGTAATATTAAATCTGCTAACTCGAAATCGAAAAGCAAGTTAGACATATATGTGTACATAAAAGCGCTTTGCGTTGCATATATAGAACATTTCTAGTATAATTACGGTTAGACTTTTAGTTAAAAAAGTACATGTTGTTATGTATAGAAAATGTAACAATACCAAAAATATTTATATAAACATTGAAGCCAGACTTCACACTGGACTAAATAAAATATGTTATGCATGATTAACTTTCCGGTACTTATTAACGACAAACATATTTTGATACAGACTATAGCCGTCCCCGCGGCGAATCATGACCGTAATGTTCACGGATAATAACGGTATGATCATGTTGATTAATAATTGAAAAAGCATACGATATTTCCTAATACACATGGCAATGCAATATAGTTTAAAACTAACAGTGCAATATTTTCTAATAATACAATCTTTTAAAATGTGCAGTGCAATATTTTTTTATTTTGTAATATCACATAAAATGATGCAATATGTTTAAACACAGTGCAATATTTTCTATTTTTACCAACGTTTAAATTGTGTAATATACAACCATCATTTACGTCTTTCGAAAAGCAATAAAACCGTGCAATATTTCTTAATCTCACATGATAATGCAATATGTTTAGACACTGTGCAATATTTTCTAAACAGTACTTATTCTTATATATATATAGAAAATATGATGCGATTATTTTCCAATTTGCATTTGATTTTGATTATATATATATATATATATATATATATATATATATATATATATATATATATATATATATATATATATATATATATATATATATATATATATATATATATTAAATATTAATTTATTTATATGTCTTATGATTAGTATCAGCATCAACTATGGTTCTGATATAACCATCACTAATAAGAGTCAGGTTTAGCGTTTCTGCTTCGATTTTTTCTTCGCTGTTGATCGTTCATGCAAGACTTCAACAGGTGTGGGAGGTGACCTGTCCTGTGACGTAGTCTTGTCTAATTTTGCTGGGGTCACCGCGTTCTCCTGTTGAATAAACCGCTCCATTGACGGTTGTCGGCTATCTACACTCGAGATCCTCGTGCGGTTATGTTTAGTAGTAGATACTAGTAGTCTGGCAGCCGGTGAACGTCCACGTGGTGTTTTACTTTCTACACTCACGACTTGTACGAGGTGTTTCGTTGTCACTTGAATCGCTCTCCGGCTCTTCTGTATCTGAGGCTGACTTTTCCAGTCATTCTTTTTAATGTATTACCGTTGCTCATAGTCAACGCAAGCTTAACGCCTGAAATAGTACACTGGATATATTCAATATCTTATACTCGTCGTACATTTTTCAGCCACAACCCCTTTACGAGACGGCCAAAAACAGTTCATGTTTAAAAAGGTGAGATCGAAATTTAAACAGGTACAATATATACACAATTTTATTGACGAATAAAATAATATATTAGACATTGTTGATTCATTTTTCTTGACAACCTTGCAGAAAAAAACATAAAAAATGTTTATGTTGTCGAAATACTTTCCCGCTGTTGCAATCACCACCACTATACATTGTTGAAGATCAAGAAATGTTTTTATTTAGGTGTTTAATTTAAAACAAGCAGAACATGGTGAAAATTTGCCAACATATCAGAATGTTGAAGGCAAACCGTCCCTACACGTTGTTGCGGTCATTGTTAGTGTATGCGATTTGGGATGAATGAGTATTGCATATTTCAGAAAATTCATTCATAACAGTCAATACGCTTTAGAATTTTTGCAAATCTCTGTGAATTAACCCTGGTGCAAATGTCATCCGGAAGTGGAGGTAAAGTGACTCTTGATTTATTATTAAAATAAGTTTACTATACTATTTCTACATTATATACAAAAAATAAAATGGAATATATTGAATGGCATTAGAAATGTTATAAAAAATGAATGCAAGATGAAACTCACATGCCCGATTCATTTCGTACAGGAAATATATCCTAGCATTTAAAATAGCGAGCTCTGTCTTAAACAATTGTAAAAGAAGAACCGCAGGGTCTTAATACGGGCTTGAAGACAAACGCGAAGCGTTTGTCTCTACAAGCCCTCTTACGGTTTGTACGTGTATGCAAGGGACTGCTTCTTTTTTGCCGGAGTGATAGGCATTAAAAAAATTGGGCTCCACTGAACCGTGAAAATGAGAACCAGAAAAGCTCGTCATACATTGTTCATATAAAGCGCGTGCATGCCGGCAAGCAAATTGTACATGTTTAGGGCGGGGTTTGACCTCCGTTAACCAATGAAAATCAGTACGGAAAAACCCGAGGTACATGTACAATCCACCTTCGGCACTTCCATAAAAGGAGTGGAGAACACATATAATGAATACACGTCTGGGGGTACTTCTTTTGACCTGAAATTATACGGGCTTGAAGCGTTTGTCTGCACAAGCCCTCTTACGGTTTGTACGTGTATGCAAGGGACTACTTCTTTTTTGCCGGAGTGATAGGCATTAAAAAATTTGGGCACCACTGAACCGTGAAAATGAGAACCAGATAAGCTCGTCATACATTGTTCATATAAAGCGCGTGCATGCCGGCAAGCAAATTGTACATGTTTAGGGCAGGGTTTGACCTCCGTTAACCAATGGAAATCAATACGGAAATGCCCGAGGTACATGTACAATCCACCTTCGGCACTTCCATAAAAGGAGTGGAGAACACATATAATGAATACACGTCTAAAGAGTACTTCTTTTGACCGGACATTATATTTCATAACTCTGCAATAATAATACAAAACGAACAAGGTTTGTCATAACAATTGCGTTTTTTACCCCACATCGTAAAAAATACCGTTTAAACTGGATATCTAAATAATTAAGTTAAATGTATTTATGCGCATTTTACGACATCTGATGTAAACAATGATTTGCATATAGGCACATTGCAGGTTCGCGTGACGTCTTCTTTCAATGTGTCTATTATATTGAAACCTTCATCATGATGCAATAACACGGATTTAACGTTGCTTTCACGGTGAGTTGTACTAAGAATTATGCACCTGTCATTATTTTGCCCGCCCGGGGGGCTGCGGGCTGACCCAGTGGAATTTGACATCTTGAAATGTTTGAAGTCTAAATCCCCATCCTAGAGACAACCATTTTTGTCTTTATCCCCACCATTGAGCCTGCTTGGTGCATCAAATGCCCCGGGGGTAGGGGAGAAGATAAATATATAAAAGATCAATCAATAAATAAAGCTGCTATCAGAAAAACAATGAAAAAATATAAGTACAAAGGCACATCATTAGGAAAATAATGAATCCAGAGTAATGGACCTTTGAAGTAAGGTAGGTATAGTCCCAATGAATATATAATTATAGGTATCAATTTCAGTTTAATAACTTTGATTGTATTCAAATGATTAGACTTGGAAGAAACTTATAAAATGGGTATTTTCAAGTAAATAAGGGGCATAATTCTGAAAAAAGTGCATCCAGGGTTCTGGGCCTTCTTAGTATGGTAGTGGTAGTCCCACTAAATACCCGTACCTAGTTTCAGTTGAATATCTTTGATAGTATAGAATGTATAAGACTTTTAAAACACTTTAACCAATGCGGACACGGACGCACAATTGGTCGTATAAGCTCTTATTTTCCTAGAATAGTTTAGCTACAAAATAAACTCAGTAACCTAGTTTCTGACTCCACATGACCCAGTTTCTATAGGGATGGTAAGCATGCTGACCAAGTTTAATTACGATTGAATCATATCTGTGGCCTCTTAGAGTGCTAACACTAAAAGTTAAGTACACCAGACTTGCGAAGACAGACATTGACCGATCACAATAGCTTCGTGCTCAGGTGAGCTAAAAGGTTACAACGCTTAAACTTATTATCTTATTTTAACAATAAATTTAACACAAAAAGTCACTAAAAAGGACATTCTTCCTCCTCCTGCGGCCAAACCCGGACACTTCCATATTTATACCTGAAATAGAGGGAATTTTATAATCTTTAAGGTTTCAAACTTGATTAAGTTTCATTTAAATTGGACCAACAATGTTCTAAGATTTGACCTCGAGACTTAATTTTTGATCCCTCATGACCCAATTTCAAACATGATCTAGATTTCATAGAGATGAACATTCACACTAAGTTTTATGAAGAATGGGCCAAAAGTATGGCCTCTAATGTGTTCACATTCTTTTTCTAACATTTGACCTTGTGACATACTTTTTGACCCCGCATGACCCGGCTTTGAACTTGGCCGATATTTCAGCCATACATTCTGACCAAGTTACATGAATATTGGACAATCATAGCTCACCATGAACACAAAGCCACAAAAAAAAACTCACAATCTGGTGCACTCTCCACAAGAGCCTGGATAGGAGCTTGAGCTTAATAGGAGCTTGAGCCTGGATAGGAGCTTGAGCTTGGATAGGAGCTTGAGCTTGATAAAAGCTTGAGCCTGGATAGGAGCTTAAGCTGGGATAGGAGCTTGAGCTTGATAGGAGCTTGAGCCTGGATAGGAACTTCAGCCTTGATAGGAGCTTGAGTCTGGATAGGAGCTTGAGCCTGGATAGGAGCTTGAGCCTGGATAGGAGCTTGAGCCTGGATAGGAGCTTGAGCCTGGATAGGAGCTTGAGCCTGGATAGGAGCTAGAGCTTGATAGGAGCTTGAGTCTGGATAGGAGCTTGACCCTGGATAGGAGCTTGAGCCTTGATAGGAGCTTGAGCCTGGATAGGAGCTTGAGCCTGATAGGAGCTTGAGCCTGGATAGGAGCTTGAGCCTGGAAAGGAGCTTGAGCATGGATAGGAGCTTGAGCCTGGATGGGAGCTTGAGCTTGGATAGTAGCTTGAGCCTGGATAGGAGCTTGAGCTGGATAGGAGCTTGAGCCTGGATAGGAGCTTGAGCCTGGATAGGAGCTTGAGGCTGGAAAGGAGCTTGAACTTGATAGGAGCTTGAGCCTGGATAGGAGCTTGACCCTGGATAGGAGCTTGAGCCTTGACAGGAGCTTGAGCCTGGATAGGAGCTTGAGCCTGGATAGGAGATTGAGACTGGAGAGGAGCTTGAGCCTGGAGAGGAGCTTGAGCCTGGATAGGAGCTTGAGCCGGATAGGAGCTTGAGCCTGGATAGGAGCTTGAGCCTGTATAGGCGCTTTAGCTTGGATAGAAGCTTGAGCTTGATAGGAGCTTGAGTCTGGACAGGAGCTTGAGTCTGGATAGGGGCTTGAGCCTTGATAGGAGCTTGAGCCTGGATAGGAGCTTGAGCCTGGATGGGAGCTTGAGCCTTGATAGGAGCTTGAGCCTGGATAGGAGCTTGAGCCTGGATAGGAGATTGAGCCTTGATAGGAGCTTGAGCCCTGATAGGAGTTTGAGCCTGGATAGGAGCTTGAGCTTGATAGGAGCTTGAGCCTGGATAGGAGCTTGAGCCTGGATAAAAGCTTGCGCCTTGATAGGAGCTTGAGCCTGGATAGGAGCTTGAGCCTTGATAGGAGCTTGAGCCTGGATAGGAGCTTGTGTCGGATAGGAGCTTGAGCCTGGATAGGAGCTTGAGCCTGGATAGGGGCTTGAGCCTGGATAGGAGCTTGAGCCTGGATTGGAGTTTGAGCTTGATAGGAGCTTGAGCTTGATAGGAGCTTGAGCTTGATAGGAGCTTGAGCCTGGATAGGAGCTTGAGCCTGGATAGGAACTTGAGCTGGATAGGAGCTTGAGACTGGATAGGAGCTTGAGCTTGTTAGGAGCTTGAGCTTGATAGGAGCTTGAGCCTGGATACGAGCTTGAGCCTGGATTGGAGCTTGAGCCTTGATAGGAGCTTGAGCTTCATAGGAGCTTGAGCCTGGATAGGAGCTTGAGCCTGGATAGGAGCTTGAACCTGGATAGGAGCTTGAGCCTGGATAGGAGCTTGAGCCTGGAAAGGAGCTTAAGCCTTGATAGAAGCTTGAGCCTGGATAGGAGCTTGAGCCTGGATAGGAGCTTGAGCGCTTGATAGGAGCTTGAGCCTTGATAGGAGCTTGAGCCTGGATAGGAGCTTGAGCCTGGATAGGAGCTTGAGCCTGGATAGGAGCTTGAGCCTGGATAGGAGCTTGAGCCTTGATAGGAGCTAGAGCTTGATAGGAGCTTGAGCCTGGATAGGAGCTTGAGCCTGGATAGGGGCTTGAGCCTGGATAGGAGCTTGAGCCTGGATTGGAGTTTGAGCTTGATAGGAGCTTGAGCTTGATAGGAGCTTGAGCTTGATAGGAGCTTGAGCCTGGATAGGAGCTTGAGCCTGGATAGGAGCTTGAGCTGGATAGGAGCTTGAGCCTGGATAGGAGCTTGAGCTTGTTAGGAGCTTGAGCTTGATTGGAGCTTGAGCCTGGATACGAGCTTGAGCCTGGATAGGAGCTTGAGCCTTGATAGGAGCTTGAGCTTCATAGGAGCTTGAGCCTGGATAGGAGCTTGAGCCTGGATAGGAGCTTGAACCTGGATAGGAGCTTGAGCCTGGATAGGAGCTTGAGCCTGGAAAGGAGCTTGAGCCTTGATAGAAGCTTGAGCCTTGATAGGAGCTTGAGTCTGGATAGGAGCTTGAGTCGGATAGGAGCCTGAGCTTTGATAGGAGCTTGAGCCTGGATAGGAGCTTGAGCCTTGATAGGAGCTTGAGCCTGGATAGATGCTTGAGCCTTTATAGGAGCTTGAGCTTGGATAGGAGCTTGAGCCTTGATAGTAGCTTGAGCCTGGATGGGGGCTTGAGCCTTGATAGGAGCTTGAGCCTGGATAGGAGCTTGAGCCTTGATAGGAGCTTGAGCCTTGATAGGAGCTTAAGCCTGGATATGAGTTTGAGCTTGATAGGAGCTTGAGCCTGGATAGGAGCTTGAGCCTGGATAGGAGCTTGAGCCTTGATAGGAGCTTGAGCCTGGATTGTTTAATAATTAATAATTTGGTAGCACAACTTAACAAAGAATTCAATAGGTTGTTTTTAATTCTATTGGAACAAAAATGGTACTGAATTTTGTTTTTTGTTTATGTTGAAAACACATTATTTTCTCAAAAATCTGCTGGTAGTCTATCAAACTAATCTTGCAATAATGGTGGGGAATCACATGATATGGAGACAACTTGACATGGTATCGCAGCAATTAATAATCTGTCAGATTCAGGTGTCCACGTGAGAATTTTTGTCAATATCTTTTGTTTAACAGAAAGTGAGAATTTTGTTGAGAGTATGCAGAGTATGCGTAACTGACAGGACTTTCAGTAGGCATTATAAACAGCATTGTTCTTTTTCAGGAGAATCCACCAATTTTAAGTTTAAAGGAACATAATGCGTTTGTGAGTAAAATTTCAACTACTGAATAAACAGATCATACTCATCCTCTTATGGAAGAAAATGGCTCATTTTCGCATTGCTTTCCTTCAGAAATTATTTTTTCATCCAAACATACCTCCAATTATTACATTTGCCCTTACATTAGCGCAATATATTTATAGTGTATTTCGAAGATTTTCTTTCATGTCTTCAAGAATTTTACTGGATATAATTGAGGTAAAAATGAAGTCTTTGTCACTTAATGAAATGCATGGATAAACAGCTATTTTATGGAAATATGCAAATAAACAACATGAATATCGAAAGCACTTTTAGAAATTTCCTAAAGCCTTTGCTCTAAAATTGGGGAAGGGGCATTTATTACGGGAGGGGTGTTTATTAGGAAATATACGGTATATATGTAGTAAAGCGTGATTCAAGAATAAAGCTGAATTATCATGCAACATCCTGGGATCGAATTGGGCTAGCATACTAGCGAAAATGCCCATAACGTTTTTAAAATCTTAGTTAAAATTCTGCCTTATAGCTAAATTTTGCTCACGGATTTGAACTCTAATTGAGAAAAGAAAAAAAGACTGCAAATAGATGGTAAATAGTAAGACGGCCGATTTTTACTACATTTTGCTAGTCAATTTGTCTGACATTTTGCTAGTTGAAACGATTTTAACTTGCACAATTTTGACAGTGAAAGATTTTGCCAAATTCGAACCCTCACAGCCAGGCTGACAAAAAAGCAGCAGGCCTCAAAGAAACCTAGATATAATATCTTGTCATTGCTAAAATATGTTCTGGAAAAAAGATACACCTGATTAGTTTTAAGTTTCTGAGGCCATATTCAATAAACATCTAAGATTTATCTTAAAGATAAGAGTGAAATCTACCTTTTTTGATAGTGTCAGAAATCTATGAATCAGTTCTGTACGCGTTTTAAAATTAAATTAGGTGAGACAGTACCTTTAATATCGAGGTCATTCTGACAATGTCAGTAAACCATGTAATCGCTAAGAATATATCATACATGTTGGATTGGTTCTCCTATGTGTTTGCGAAATATTTGATTTACGTTTTAACAAAGCGGGAATCAATGAAATAGGATTACCAATTCTACTTTCATTTTTTTATGAATGCTTATTTTTAGAAGTTTTCTGCTGTAATCGTTTATATTCTACAGGTTTAGTGAACGTTCTTTTGTGGATTTAGTATTATTGATACGACATATCGTGAGTTTCATGTAACGCAAAATAAATGGGTCTAATTCGCTAAAAAAGATGACAAACATGAAAACCGCTCGGCCCCATGCATACTATGTCTGGGTATAGGTGAAAATAAATGGAGAATACAATCCCTGTATACCTTTGAATATTGTTCCTATTTCTGGGACAATCTTCTCGCCCCATCTCACAATTTTCTCGACAGAAAAATTCGATAGGTCATCCATCATGCTTTCGCTGTCTGCTACTAGAAAAACACGAATAATAATATCGCCGTCGTCTTTCGACTTTTCGCGGTTACTCCCCTTTTTATTTTGTGGCGTCGAAATTCCCGATTCCCGGGATGTAAAAACCGGCCAAACTCTATTTCCCGGGACCCGGATTCAATAAGTTTGTCAAATTCCCGCCTTTCAGGAATGGTGTATTGTCTAAAGCCCCGTGTATGCCCCCCCCCCCCCCCCCCCCCCCCCCCCTAGGCGGGCAAAATAATGACAGGTGCATTATACTTGTTATTGTAAATTCAATCGTTCATACGTTGCTGTTTGGACACAATAATGACATAACGTTGGTTTTTACGGATAATGAACAAGCTTTAAGTTGATGCGATCAGTATCCAGATATTCAGGTCATAATTTATGACTCATCACTATACATGCCAAACTAACTGTTAACTGTGCGATTGTGTACTTCGTTTATTGTATTGTAAAATTAAAAGTAATGAATAAAAATGTTAAGTAGTAAAAACTAAATCTAAAAAAACATTCCTTTTTCATGAAAAATCATTGTGCATTGTTTATGCCGTTCTGGTAAACCTGAGAAGAAAAGTGAGCCTGGTGTGGAGCTCAGACTCACGATCGCAAGAACACTAGCACGGCGCCCTTGCCAACTGAGTTAAATGGGCAGCTGGTTTCAACTCACACAGACTAGACTCGTCCGCCCATTAAAGGGACTGTCTCACAGATGATAAAATAGCGAAAAAAATGAAAATTGTCGAAAAATATCATAAATTTGGCATCAATGTGTACAATGCATTGAAACCTACTTACTGAAGTACCACATAGTTTACAATTTTTTAAGTTCAGGAGATATTTCATATTTTTCAATTAAAAAAGATTACCAGGTAGATTTGTTTTGGTGCTTATAGATCTGTGACACAGTCCCTTTAATCATTTAGGCCGACATGTAGGCACTTCTGGTCTTTTACTGCTCCTACGATTGTGGGTAACCTGAGTGTAATTATGCCCAGTGAGGTGATTAAACACAACACCGCAGCCGGAACTCTATATAGCTACTCAGCGCTAACTCGGCGGCTGGTCCTAACCCAAACACACTTCAACCCAGTTTAAAAATGAAAAATTATTATTGAATAAAAACATTTGTCATGGCAGAGCGGGGCAGATGACTCGCAAATACTTTAAGCGATAAAGATGAATGAATGAAATTACAGAAAAAAACACTTCAGCACAAAAAATGAAATCAAATGATTAGTAGTTCATAATTTGTTTTAGGGGGGAGGGTTCGGGAGGGGGTTCCCCTGCCGAAACCCCTCCCGACAACCATCAAATTTGGCATGTTTGACCTGGTTTCAACAAGCATTTTAATGTGAGTATTATAGATTATGAACCAAGCATTATAATGTGAGTATTTTAGATTATGAACCTAGGGGAGGTTTAAGCATAAAAGGCAGTGTTTCCTTTGGCAGAATTACATGATAACACCTGATAACACTAGAGCTACAGTGTCTTACTGGTGATTTTTTTTACAAAGGTTTTCAGAAGGATATCTTTAGGCTAGATGAAATGTATTGACATGTCGTGCTTAAACTGGCACATATTTCCGCACATAATTTCTAACTTTAAGTTAACCTCGTTTCAAAATTATTCAGCTGAAGGCATGTATAAGCATGCAAGACAATTTTAGACAAACTCTTTCATACAAAGAAAAAAAATGACAGTTAAGTTATTAATAATGTAAATGGGGTGGGTTCGGGCGGGGTTTCCCCTCCCGACAAGCAATGTTAATAAAACCTTTTTTCTCCTGCATATAATCAGAAAATGCGGGGTCATCAGTTCAGCACAAAAACAGTGGCGGTTTTTGCAATATTTTAAGTTTTTAACATGCTTGTAGGTGTGCAATTTGCTCTTCCTAACAGTTGTTTTGACATTTATAGACAATAAAAACAATCTTTCACTGTTTCAAACATATTGATATATTTTTTTACTATTTGAAATTAAAGCCAGCTCTCAAATGGATATTTAATCCCATCAATTTTAACTGGTATGCCAGAAATGTGTTGATTGAGTATGTTGTATAGGCTATAAGGGTGTCAATGATTGTTTGTTTGAGTAGGTGTTGTGCGGTTATTTATTTTCATTTCTTATTATTTTAAACAGACACGGGAGGAAACGATGATGAACCAGCCAGACATCCCGCCCGCCACCCGGCCGAGCTGTACTTGGTGTATGCCAACATGCTGACATGCCAAAATTTGTTTGCACTTCAAGATCTTATAATGGAAAATTGTATCCAAACTGAAGTATAAAGTGAGTAAGTTTGGTCATATAAGACCATTGATACTGTTTGTTCCATTCCTAATGAATATCTTTCATGTTGTTTGTCAATTATTTCTAGTGCGGCTTTGATAATTATAAATAATATTATTTTCTAATAAAACTGCTGACTTGTATTAGTCTTTGGTCTGTATTGTGTATCTATTCGCACATTTTGTTTGCTCTGTTAAGCAAACATTACATTAATTGCAAATTTTATAAGCCATAAATCAAAACCTACTACACATTTGATGCAGCATGATGTTTTCTTCATGCACCAGTCAATTGTCACCCTGCCCTGCGGGGCCACCTGGAAAGTAAAAACACGGCCCTTTTCCCCGGTATACCCCCAGACCTGAGGGGGCCGTGGTTACAATTGACTGGTGCATTAGTGTGCATATGATTTTCACCTTATGGACAAGAAAACATCTACTTCAACAATCACAGCAACACAATGAGATCCCTATTTTAAAGAAATAATGCCACCTTTCATTAAATCATTAATTAATTCATATATATTCATTCATTTATTCAGTCTATACATTAAAAAACTTTCCATTTCTCAAGGCAAAATAAATAAAAAAAAGTGAGCCGCTTTCATAAAGATAAGAGCCTTTTCCCTTCATGCATTTAAAAAAAACAACCTTAATACATAAATGTCTTAAAAACCCTAATTTATTGCTTATTTCAATAGCCAGCCTGGTTGCTGTAACTACAGAGGAATTTTCAAGGACAAGAACCAGTGCTGGTCAAAATGTTGTCTCAAGTGGTTTTCCATACCGGTTCTCGGCAAGAATTTCCGAGAAAGGAATACCGTCTCCAAGTAAGAAGAAATTCTAAGCATGTCTGGTTTTAATGCTTTCAAAATGCATCTGGGTACTCAATAAGATGAGATTAATCTTTGGGTTGTTAAAAACTGATTGCAAAATGTCCAAAAGACAATATATTTCATAAAATTGTCCTGAAAATCCTTGAATTCATGAGCTTTTCTGCATATTGATCACATTTATGATTCATAAAGTATTGTGTATGCCTCAAATGAGTGTTTACAGGCCTTTTTCAACTTTAACAGTAGTGGCAGATAGTTTTATTAGTGTAAAACATTGCTTTTGTGTCGTGCTTGCAGATCATGATGTGCCAATAAGCTCCAGTTAGCTGCGGCTCCCCCCCCCCCCACCCGGCGGTAGTCCTGCAATCTTACTCCAGGAGACGCAGCTCTGAAACCAATATTTCAGAAGAATGAAGATGTTAGTCATTTCTGTAGTACTTTTTTATGTGAAAATGATTCCAAAGAGTGAGATTTATAGCAAATCAGGTGTAAATAAGCAACTAATAGACAATGGTGAAGTGCTGTACTCTGAATTAATAATGCCAAATCTAGCCTTCAAAACAGATACTTAAAGTATTTTTTTAAATGGACATACTAATGCTATCTCTGGATTTTCTAAATCATGTAGCCACCTCATACATGAAAACACTAGCAGTTGTCATGAATCTTTCAGTTTTGGTTTTTTTTGCCATTTCCTTTGTTGCGCCATTTGTCCCAGAAGCATACAATTTGGCACATAGTGATGTTTAGACTGTCTATAAACACATAAACACTAAATTTATTTTGTTAAACTGAACAGTTCTGTTGCCTTTGTATATAAGTGGACCAGAAAAGCAAAATTTTGACAAGTTGAAGCATTTCAGTTTGACTCTATGTCATTTTTTATATTAAACACTAAGACGATGAAGTGGAAAAACCTTATTTTGCTTAGAAAAAAATCTTTAAAGAGTAAGCAGGTCATTTTTGTGGATGGTTCTATAGACACTATTTTAAGCTACAAGGAAAACTTTACTTGGTCAAATTATTCCAATGCATAAGGAAATAATGGCTCTTCAAAGGTTTGCAGCTTACCATTTGAGGGAAATGGCTGTTTCTGCTTTTTTATGAAAATACCACAGGTGCTAATACTTGTCTCATTCATTTAGTGTTAAATATATCATTGCCAAACGTTCAGTATGTGTTGTATATAGCCTTAAGTTGAACTGAGTTTAACTATAGGAGTTTTGAAGTCTGTTTCTGAAAAAATGTTGCTTAAATAGGCTCAAGACCACAGTTATCTGCCCCCTGTTGACCAAGATCAGGATGTGAATATAGAAAAAAGAGTGCTTGTGTTCAAGTATCAACATTTTATTAAAGTTGAATGAAAGAGAAGAAACAGGTGGCCTTTTTGCATAGAGCTTAACATAATTTGACACTGTATTGAAAAAACTGATAGTTTTCAGTGTAAACATTGGAAAAATTATGCCTGTGGAACTTTGTTAATTGGTTGTTTGTAGCCTTATTCCGTCTTGACCTCAGGGTCATGTCTTACTACTCAATTTTGTGAGAAAACGCAATGGTCCACACTATGTTTTCTTGTTATTAAATGTTGTGCCTTGGATTGTTCTACAGCAGTCAGTTACTTGTTTTTCAATTGGGACTGTTTTAAAGTAAGAAGCCAGGTTAGTGTCTAAATAAAAAACATATATTAAAAATATCTGTGGTCTCACACCACATAGCATGCGCTTCTAAAAATAGGCTTTTTTTGGTTTCCCCAAGTCTGAGGTGGTAAGCGCTTATCAAAATGTATTGTGAATCTGGTTACAACCGGTGTTTGCCTTATTTCTAAACGACATTTGCAACAAAATGACAACTATTAAATGTGAACAAACAATAATTACAGAATAAATTGATTAAACTTGAAAGTTGTGTTATGGTAAAAATCGTATATATGTATATAAATGTAACTGTGTTCGGTATAATAGAACAAATATTGCATGGCTTCCAGTGTGACAGTACATATTGTCAACATTGGGGTAAATATTTATATAATGACATATTTTGGGATATTACTCAGGACAAAAACATTGTACATATATGCTTAAGAAGACTATATATCAAAGTAATAACACTGTTTTTGTCATAGTTTAGGGATAGAGTTTCTATCCTATTTTTATCAGAAATTAAACAGCGTTTTATGTAAAAAAAATTCTGACATGTGTGATACCTGTTTTTTCATTTATTGTGATTTCTGATGTTAAAGCTGCACTCTCACAGATTGAACGTTTTGACAACTTTTTTATTTTTTTGTCTTCGAACGAACAATTTTTTGCGTAAATATCTGCAAACCAATGATAAAAGACTTTTGACAAAAGATCAGATCACAGCTTTTCATATTTCCATCCCAAAAACGATGTGTTATGCATTTATATTTAACCGTTAGTAACGGTTTATGCCATAAAACATTAAATTTGGAATGGAAATATGAAAATCTGCGATCTGATCTTTTCTCAACAGTCTTTCATCAGTGGTAAGCAGATATTTACACACAAAAAATCTAATTCCAAGACAAAAAATTAAAAAAAAGTTGTCAAAAAAGTAAATCTGTGAAAGCGCAGCTTTAAGTAACAGCAAAACTTTTACTGCATTTTGATATTTTCCTCCATAATCAAATGTGTGCAGGGATGACAACCTCAAATAAGTGGATTTTTCTTTATTTTATATCAATGCTTTAAAGGAAAACAATCAAAAGCAAAAAGTACTTGCTTAGTTCATGTACAAGCAGGAAAGTTATTAACAACTTCTGAACTTGACAATCATGTACATTACACTGCTTAATTAAGACCATGTAGTAGTAACTTTCAATCCATTCTTTTTCAATAGATTATCAGTTATTCTTAGTATAAGCCTTAAATATATTTTAGCATTAACTTATTCATTCACTTATGTTGCCCTCCACATTCAAATGATAAAACATTTGAAACTTGTAAGGCTCACTTTTGTTTTCATTTTCAATTAAAAAAAAATCATGCATTTTTTCTGTTACTCTTTTTATATATTTATTTTCTAATTACAGACTTATTCTACAATTATACTATAAACGAAACACTTAAATGTGATGGAAATATATTGCAGATATTGAAATGTGCTTTAAAAAATATACTAGTTACTAGTTTTTGAAAATGGAAGTAAACCCCTTAAATCTTTTGGTTTGAAAAAATGAAGTTGAGTAATGTGCTTATGTTTAACCCTTCCCTCAATGGGCAATTTATTGCATTCATATTTTCTATAAAAAACTTCCTTAACTCTACTGCAACATAACTGTATGCATTTCACATTACTCATTTATAATGGCCATGTGCATATTTATCTTATATTTTATAGCTTTAGTATATAAATGTATGTAGATAGTATATCCATGTAAATTAAGGACTCATAAATAAACTGTGAAATACTTACTGCTTGCTTTATGGAAGGTGTGAAAGGCCAATACTTATAAGGATTTACATCTGGTAATAGAAACCATTTCCTTCACACTACTTAGCCGATTTCTTTCACTATGGTCTTAATTATGCACCAGTCAATTGAAACCACGCCCCCCCCCCCCGAGATCCGGGGGTATACCGGGGATAGCCGGGGAAATGGGCCATGTTTTTACCTTTCGGGTGTATTTGTTCAAAAGAAAAATTTACTAATGTTGCTGTTAAATCGACATGAAATGGATACTTCAGTCTTAATTATGCACCAGTCAGTTGTAACCACGCCCTCCAGGTCCAGATGTATACCGGGGATAGCCCGGGAAATGGGCCGTGTTTTTACCTTTATGGTGGCCCCGGAGTGCCGGTAGAATGCGGTGGTTTTGTCTTCGCTTTAAATATAGCGTGAAATGGGCCTTACCTAGGGTCCCTGGGTTACGGGGGCATTTGGCGGGGATTTTACCATCTGTTCGTACCCGCAGGGAGGGGATTTTAGATGGGTTTGGCTGGACCGAAATTCAACCTCCCCGCTATTCTCCGGACCTGGGGGAGCCGTGGTTACAATTGACTGGTGCATTACTAATCAAAATACTAAGAGACCATGCAAAGTACAGTGTGTATATACTAGTGATGGGCAATCGGCTTGGATTTTCATAATCGATTAATCGGAGACTCTGAACGATCGATTATCCGATTAATCGGCTGTAATCGGACAGTATCACAAAAGCATCATTTTCTGATGTATATATAAATAAGGACCTTAGTTTTCATGTGTATTTCATTTCTTACGCTTCAGTCAGAAAACAGGTATTATTTGTGGCATATTGATTAATGGGGTGGGGGGGGGGGCTTGGTAACAATTGACTGGTGCATTAATTAAACCAGTTTTGAAAATTAAATTGAAAAAAATGAGACATAACACATTAGTTTTGGATGACATTAGCTATTAAAAGTAACGAGTAATTGGAAATTAAATAAGCAAAACTTACGTATTCTCGGAGTTGGACGGCAAACATTTCCATTCTCGACTTTCCAATAGACCATAATCCTTTGCGGCCGGGTGACTTCCGGTTTATTTCCGGGTTATAGCGAAGTATAATAACAGCGATAAATACGGACTAATTATCATTCGAGGTTTGTTATAATTTATTTATTTTGATTAGATTTGTCATTTTAATGAGTTTATATTACATTATTGTGATATTATTTGAATGTCATAATTTATAAATCGCTTGACTGTTTACCTGGACAGTTAGTTCTGGTGGGTGGGGTAGATGGTTCAGAAAAGACTGCGGTTACTATTCTTATTGGAGTATTATTAACAACAAATAATTGTCATCTATTCTTAAACATTTGTTTTGAAAATTAACACAAATAATATATTAGTCTGTTTTACTATCTGACTGTCATAATCTATAATGAGAAATCTATACATTAC
Organism: Mya arenaria; assembly: GCF_026914265.1. Lineage (NCBI taxonomy): Eukaryota > Metazoa > Mollusca > Bivalvia > Myida > Myidae > Mya > Mya arenaria. Next base: position 34,153,229 of record NC_069131.1, read on the forward strand.
CAGGTATAACTACTGTATGTAATAGTCTTATGTATGAACATATATAAATCATCATCAATATAGATTATGATATTTATACTGCTCGGTGTATTTTATTAATATGTAATAAACATTTTACTTAGAAAGAGTAATTATATCATGCTGTCACCTGTGTAGTCTTCTGAATGATTTGGTACTAGTTAGTTATGTTTAAATATTATGATGGCCACCCAAATAGTCGCATACACCCAGGCCTGGAATTAAATCGGGGTCCAGATTGTCTTAAAACCCATCCATAAACAAGTCTGAGAGTAACTTACCTTTTTTATAAAAAATATACTTTTTATGTTCCATTCCTTTCTTTACAGATATGATTCAAATATGCGGATGTTATCTTCTGAGATCATTACTATCAATGAAGAACCTCACTACTATTGGTAGGGCTGCTAGATTGGTAGCAACATGATGTAAGCTAGTGCCTGTTGAAACACTATTGTTGGTTGGACATCTGTTGCTTACTGGATCGCTATATTGGATGGGCCATACGTGTTGGTTGAAAAAGTATAAATGGTTAGACCGGAAGTGTTGGTTGGACCATCAGTGTTGTTTGGACTGCTTGTTGGACAGAATGTGTGATGGACAACTAGTGTTATTTGAATCACTGTTAGATATACAGCTATTGTTTATCGGATAGCTATACTCAGTTGATTTACATGTTTTGGTTGAACAACTTTTAATGTATGAACAAGAAGTGTTGGTTTGACCACAAGTGTTGATTGGACTGTATTTAATGGATGGATATCTAGTTGAGCCTGATTTGAACGCAATGAAGTGATGATTGAACCGCTACTGTAGGTTGTCAGGTCATATTGGTTGGATTCCCATTGCTAGTACTTGTTGGATCTCTTTTGTTGGTTGAACTGTTGTTTTTTGACTGTTATTATTGATATTCATACATGTATAATATGTTTAGTGCTTAGTATTTAACACTTATAACTATTATTATTATCATAAGATATATTATTATTCAATGATCATATAAATTAAAAAAAAAATTATGTCCTTGTACTTACATTTAAAATGTGCATCATAATGTTTTATTATATGAACAACTCTTTTTATAGATATTTAAATAAATATTAATTCTGTAAAACCATTTTTTGTTTGTTTTGCTATAATTTGTATGATAGTATCAGACATTTTCTACAGATATGATAAATTTGTCATAAAAAATCAAAAAAATCAGAGCTCATGGTGTTCATAATATGATGATTCTAATCAAAATGAATAAGTTGAATTGCATCATTGAATGTATGATTCTTCATTAAATATGATGAGATCTCCTGCCAACTGATCTTAAGGGACCTGCACCTTAAAAACTGCAATCTCACAGATTAACTGATTGTAGTATCATTGCTTTCAATTCAGTCAACCATATAAAATGATTCACAATAGAACAGATCTCAGTTGTTTGAAACACTGTCAAAAGACTCCATTTTCTTAATGCTAGTAGCGCTTCTAACCACAAATATCAATTTTCAAACAAAGATATGTAAAAATGTTATCTGATCTTCTATCAGCAATCTTATATGACTGGTTTTCAGACATTTTGTTTTGTCAAAACAGTCAAGATATGTAAAAATGTTTCCTGATCTTCTATCAGCATTCTTATATCACTGGTTTTCAGACATTTTTTTTTGTCAAAACGGTCAGTCTGTGAGAATGCAGCTTTAAACTTGAGCACTATATTAACAATGATGAACAATCTTAGTTATGGAAATTTGAATACATAGCAGCAGATGTATTTAATCATTCAAGTGTTGAAATATTATGTATGATCTTGCTGGACATGAGCCTACTGCTTCTGAAAATTTGCATGTGTACCAAGTTTCATTTAAATCTCAAGGCTGTTTGAATTGGGGCCAAGAAAATATTCGGCCTACTGTACGCTAACGACACCCGGGCTTATTGACTATAAAAATACTAAAGTAACATGATAGGAAAAATCTCGAACCAATGGCTGCCGGTATACTAGCACGGCGCTCCTACAAACTAAGTTAACCGGGTGGCTAGTTATTGCCCACAAATCGATTTTATGTCTTTTTAATATTAACTATGGGAGTTAAACAGTCATTGGAATAAGAAGATCATAGACAATCATATTAATAAACATATGTAATAATAACATTAAACATTATACAATTCAAAAACAATAAATTGTCCTTGGTATGCAATAATTCCTTTAAAGGTTCATTTGCCAATGGTTAAAAAATCCATCTTTCTTCTTTTGGAAAAATCTCTTGTTCGACTGTTATCGGCTATTAGGAAGTGTTGTTTCATATCCTGTGTCATAATTTTAAGTTCTAAACGTCTACTTTTTGTATCAAACGTTTAAATCTATGTCACTTGTGTGCATTCCTTTAGTCCTTGCAGTCAAGGAAAGTTTTCATTCATATTGACACACTTCATTTACTTCATCTCTGTTCTTGAACCGAATCCAGTCTCTTGTGTTTTGAACAAAAATATCTTGTAAAACCACTGATATAGCAGGTGCTATCAGATTAATGGTATCAACTGCCTACTCCTGTTGAGCATCAACTTGGCTGACTGAAACATCCGGAATGGACATCTCTGAAATTAAATAAAATAGTGTTATCATCATCCAAGTTAGCCAGAAAAATAAAAAAAATCACTATAAAGAGGCTGTTAAAGCTGCACTCTTATAGATTTTACCGTTTTGACAACTTTTTTTATTTGTTGTCTTGGAATGAGGCAATTTCTGCGTAAATATCTGCAAACCAGTGATATAAGCCTGCTGACAAAAAAATCAGATCACCGACTTTCATATCTCCATTTGAAAATTATAATTTTATGGCTAATTTTAAAAAACGTTACTAACGGTTTAAGAAAAATGCATTAAAATATTTTTTTAAATATGAAAATCTGTGATCCGATGTTTTGTCAGCGGTCTTATATTAATGGTTTTCTTGCAGGTTTGCATAAATTGGCTCGTTCGAAGACAATAAATAAAACAGTTGTCAAAATGTTTAATCTGTGAGAATGCAGCTTTGATATCAGTCAGATATTTAAATAGTTACAATTTACTAGTACATTATTTATAAGCTGCTATTCTATGACCTGGATATTTGTTATATACAGCACAGCAGTCAGTATTTAAATGCCCTTCTTAATCACATTAATTATGCTTTAACCTTCATTTACTTGACTGCTTTAAAGTTGCATATATTAACAATTCACACTTTTTGCAAAATATTATTAATTTAAATTAATAACAAAATCAACAAACCACAATTTAATGCATATTTCATAATAATCAATATGTATTCTCTACTTCTAATTCTACTTCTACCGGTTAGTGACCACATGATGACGGTGGTCACTAATCGGTAGAAGTAGAAGTAATTGAAGTCTTTGAGAACTACTATGAGTCTTTTGTTATTTTACCCCACCCACTTAATGTGTACTGAAGTTGGGTATAAACGTCGAAAACTTCATTGACATTTACCAAAAACGGTAGAAATTCATAGTTTTACTCACCTATCAATCTATTTTGCCAATTATGCGTTTCCTTTCACTCGTATCGATAACTAGGAAATTGAATGCGGAAATAAACCGGAAGTCACCTTTGACACAAAGCATTCTGGTCTTCTGGAATAAGGCGAACAGTTTTACATTGGTCTTGACGTTCATTTCAATACATTTATGAATTGTATGTGAGCACATCTGGGGTCGATCAAGCCTAGTTTCATAAGAATCCGGGCTTGAATGACCCTAACCATTTCGCTGGAATAATTTGCACTTGTCCAGCACCTGGACGACCGATATCCAGGATAATCAAATATTTTTAGATCGATGTCCCCCCCCCCTGGCCGTCCGCCATCATAAAGCTATTTAAACGCAAAGAAAAACTAAATGAAAGAACTGTTAAAACTCAAAATATCGGTTACTTCCCTTAGCTCTAAGTTACTGCGCTATATAAAGTTGGAAATTTACTAGATTCAAGCAAACTTTTTTTTTCGATTATTCGATTATGGAACGATGTGGTCGCCGATCGCCAAATTACGAATGTCTGCCGATATAATTGATTATCGGCGATCATCGGCCCATCACTAGTATAAACCACGTTATAAATTACGTTATATATATGCTTCGTCGGAAGGCAAAATTGCTTAAAATGAAGACTTAAATCAAAGATAACTTTTCATTTACAACACCATTTAAAATGAAACAAAGGGCAGTCTATGCCGCTTAAAGCGCCCCGCATTTGTTTTATTTCCAAATTTGTTGAGGTAAAAAATAATGTTTTGACAGTGCTCCGTCAGACGGCTGAAAGGTTTGCCGAAGTGTTTTAAGAAACTGAACTCGCAATCAAAATTCGGTTAAAGAACGAAGGTAGAGCTCCGTAATCGGCGTGGACTGCGCTATGTTTCATTTACAATGGTGAAGATATAGCAAAGTTATCTTAAATATTGCCTTCCGACGTAGCATTTATGACGTAATTTATCACGTGGTATACACACACTGACAGTATGGACTGTACTGGACTGTAGACCCGATATAAAAATAATTATAAAGCTGAAAAGCACATTCAAAAAAGTCTCTTCGTCCTTGCCATATGAATATTCATAAATTAAGGCTCTGTACTTGAAAGAACATGTACTGAAAAGTTTGCGACTTGTTTATATAAAACAGCTAGTTGTTCTTGATGGCCCGAGAGGCCAAAAATGCCGGCCGCGATGTATTGTACAACATGTGTTTCATAAAAAGAACTACGATTCCAGCAATAATACTTCAAGCCCGTAGAGGCAGCGCCTTAGTTCATATTACTGAATATCAAAATTTCACGCACCGATTATAAAACAAATCACCGTTTAAATACAGCAAAAAATGAGTAAGTGTATGTATTATAAGTTGTTATCGGTTTGGCATTTGTCTTAAATTTTCTTCAGTTAAATGTCTTAGATGGCAGGCGCATTGCTCTCATAGTTGCACATATAAAATGGATCAAACAAACGTTAAACGCCTAAGATCTGTCAAACTCAACCTTTTAAAATATATCAATTTCATTGGCCTGTAGACAGATAATTTTTATAGTTTAAACCGTTACTAATCGTTCATCCGAAATTATACAGCGGAAATCTTATGTTGTTGGTTTAAATTCCAAACAGATGCATTATCTCTTGTCGTCGAAAAGCTCTTAGTTCGCGCTCTCAGCAAAGTTATATAACGTTTTCATAGAAATGGTGCCTTTTCACAAAATCTGAATACGTATTTTTTTTTTAACTACTCGGTTTGTCTCTGTAATTTTCATTTCATACATTTATAGGTATTCGGTACCCGTTACTACATGATTTATTCTTTTAATAAAAAAAATGAAATGCCAACATATTTGATTTTATATCAAGCATGTTAGTAAAGCATTTTATAAGGAGTCCAGTGCGTATGTGTTTACATTTAAAACGAAGGTCATCCAAAATAGCCGTTGAAGTCGATATATTTGATTGACAGGCAGTATATTTCTATGTATTTGGACTATTCGGCGTGTGATTTCCGGGTATGAAAATATATATTTTTAGACGCAGAACAAAATGCAAATGTGGAACGATATGATTCTGGTGTCCCAAAATCTATGTCTATTAAACATTCAAAAGATACAGGAGTGATATTGAGGCATTACAAGGCATGCAAAAGTATACTTGGAAACATATATCAAACAGTTCGTGTTTACATTCATTCTGCAACTATAATTGTTTTTAAAATCATATAAGTCGAATGCTTAAATGCTCTTTCTGGGGAATTTCTTGGGACGTTTTTTTTTTATTTCACCCTTTTTGGCTTTCGTCTGACCACAACAGCAGTCGTCTTCAATTAAAATGATGTCCTTTTTTGTTAGGCCTGTCGGATAGTCGTTTATGACCAGGGTCCACTAACATTTTCCTGAAAGAAAAGTTGTGCTTTAAACATAATATCCCCAGTTTGAGATCAGTTACAAAAACGTATAGCATGTAAAGTGAAATATTATGAAACGCTACGGATTTAAAGTTCAACATAAGCGAATTACACTGTGACATTAAATATCAATGAGAGAGAGAGAGAGAGAGAGAGAGAGAGAGAGAGAGACACACACACACACACACACACACAAACACACACACATACTATGCAAAAATGTAAGAATATTGTCCAAAATGGATGTAGCTTTTGACAAAGAAATACATCATTTATGGCATAAGATTACGTTTTGAAAAATATATATATACAAAAAATGAACATGATGCATTTTGAAGGAGATATGGTATACGTTTTTCAAGTATTTTCGAATACAATGAAAGTAAATCTAATTTGCTTCCAGCGAATTTTCGATTACATATCAAGCACAATTAGATATGACAAAGTTCATGAAAACATTCCTGAGACAGCCTGGACATTTGGCGAACGAAAAAAGGAAATCATTTTAAGTGTATCTCTTGTCCTGACATTCAAATATATTTTATAAAATGGATGCAGTATCATGCACATGTTTCTTACATATGCCGGGTTTTCATTTCCTTGTTTAGAGATGGTAGACAAGTCAGTTGTTTTTTGCATCTTATGTACATCTGTAACTTGAAGAGTCTCATACTTCAGATCGTTGAGTTCAACCTCACGAAGATTAGAATCCACTGTGTCATAAGTGTTGGCTAAAAAATTAAAACAAACATTAGTATCGAGTACATCTATATACATATAATTAAATATAAGTCAATCTTTTCACTGTAAAGAAAATAGTGTAATAAAGTATATTGATTTCTGTGTACCATATGAAGACATCTTTATTCTATAAAATATATACATGTAGTGATATTGTCTTAAGTGTTAAGAGCAGTTTAAAAATCTGGAATGTGGAATGCGGTGTAAATAAAAAAAAAAAATCCAGAAATGTTTATAAGTATTAACGAATTATTATACAACTGTTTTACAAAAAGGCGGAGCACATACACTCCGATAATTGTGGATGTATATCGTTAGGGAAATTTACTACTATTATTACAAATGGACGACTTTTGCTAATATTAAAAAAATAGATAGCCCTCAGCTGGGTTTAGAAAGAGGTACTGTACAAATGATAACACGTTCATTTTGATATGATTGATAAACAGTTAAAAAAAGAGGCGCTTAATCAATCTGAGGATCAAATATCGCCCTAGTAGGTAGTATATTAATCTAAGCATCCATAACATGTTTATCTTACTGAACACAACATCACAAATTGCTGTTGACAACTAAGCACTGTTTATTTACTAGACGTTAAAATAAAGGAAATAATTCTAAAATAACAGAAATTGTGTAAAAACACCATTCTTTAAAGTTGTTTTTCATTAATGTATATATTCTTTTACTTCTTTGTTTCTATTGCTTAATATTTAAACATGATATTTTATGCATATTTATCACGACATGTTTGACTGTTAAATATTAAATTTGAAATAAAGTTTGTTATCACCATTTAGCTGTTATTGTGTAAAATTTATATGTCCATAATGACTGCTACTGTCGTTAGCCTTCATCGAATAGAATACTTGAATAAGTTAAAAAATAAAGGTATTGAATGTGTGTATGTTCGATTTTGACGTCCTTGTACAATAATCAATTGTGTACACGAAGATGGTAGGCTAAAACAGGTAATTCTAAAATGCAAATAAATCAAAATGATAAAATGTTGTTGAACTACTCACCATCATGAAATGAATTGTTGGTATGTAAATCATCATGTTCCATGTTTGACCTTCGCCTGAAATGAATCATTTGCCAACATTTGCTTACTCGAAGTCAATATAGTTCGCTTTATACATCTGGGCTTGGTACATTAAAAAATATCAGACACCGTAGGATGCTTTTGGAAAAAAAACTAATTCAAAGCAGAATTGATATTGTTATTAACAAACTAGCGTGCTTTGCAGGACGGGACTTCATGTCTGTAGATTACCAGGTTAGAATAAGAGACTGAAAATAAAATACACGTTAGTGACGTCATTTTGTATGCATGTCATTTTGGATCTAATTAAAGCATAAATGTGAGATATCGGTTCTTAAGGGAAAATCACTATATGCGATACGGTTTGATAAGAATGCTAGTCAGCGTAGCATATCACCGTGAATAAATTGTGAAAGTGCCAATAAGTATCACCTAAATCATTAATGAAAGTTTCAAAAATGTAGTTTCTGACATTCAGGAGCATATGGAAACATACTAAACGTTAGTGAGCTTGTCCAGGTCATGGTAAAAATCATTTGAACAAAGAGCATTTTCGATGAGACATCTGAAAAGCAAATTACTGGATCATGTTGATGAACATATACCAAAAGGTACTCTTGAAGAAAATGAAGTCAAGGTGAGTCTCAGAAGAACAATTTCCAAAATTGCTGACACGCATGATGAATATGGGTCCGATGACGAAACAAGAAAGATCATTAATACTAGACACAGCAAAAGTTATCAACACATTATTGCAGTTTGAACGAACAAAACGTTCTTCCAAAACTCCAGTTCCAATTCTTCTACTGAAAAGAACAAGAAGTATATACCCGAAAGTCGAAAATGCTTCCTGCATCCATGTTCTCAGCTTCTGACGCTGTTAAGTTGGCTTCCATTGGTCAGACTATCATCCAAGCATGTCGCCCCAGGAATTTTCTTGCCCCTTACAGCTAGGCCTAGTGGTTCAATACATCATAGGTTTGGATCAAGGTACTTGGTTGATCTTCTAAACAAGGTGGGATTGTCTGCATCGTACGCTAAGCTCCAGCAATTTAAAGCATGTGCTGAAGCAGGTTTGAACACTGACTTGATTGATATTTTTTCATGGACAACTGTTACAATTTGTTGCTGACAATTGTGACCATAATGCATGCACATAAGATAGTCATGGTAAAACAAATGAATGTGCATTTTAGATTGTACATGCCCTGGATCAGCTGTAAAGATGCCAATACCAAATAAAAATCCTAGTAAAATATTGTAGAGCTTGGCAAGATAAGCATTAAGTATGTTACTGGCACACATTCTTTCACACATGACCTACAGTCAATCTTACTTATTTGTTAATGAACTACAGACAAAAGATTACACTTTCGATTAATTTTCAAAAATGATCTGGTCTTTGAATACAAGAAGGCCAAGCTGGTCAGGTTTTATCTGTCTTTTCTAAGAAACAGAAGAAGAGTATCCGGAAAAAACAGGGATAGCATGCTTATGATAAACTTGAACCAAAGTGATGAGGCATGTATTAACCAAACTGCACTTTGGCTATTTAAAGTCATCAAAGTATGTACTTACTCCAGTGTGATCACCTTTGATCAGTCACTGTTCCAGAAGGTCAATACAATATTTCATATTGCAGAAGGTCAGATCTTTTGAACTAAGTAGTTCTCAGATTTGGTATTTTCACACTGAGATAAATTCTTCTAGGAGCATCGGGCATATTATATCTGGTTCATTATTGCAAGAGTGTATACACCCAATGCAGTAACGTACATGATGATCGTATGACTTATTTCCCGTGCGCTAAGGTGACATTGCTTCTTAGATACAGCTCTTCATGCTATGTTGTTTACAAAAATCTTGAATATTGACATGACTATCATGGAAGAGGGATTTGATTCGCAGGCTGGTCAAATATAAAAAAAACCCGATGCAGACGCAGATTTTTAATAATTACTATGTACCAACGAGAGAGACTTACATGGACATTTATCAGAACAGTATGAAAAATACAAAAAGTGAGATCACTACCAACTATATAACAAAGAATGACACTTTCCAAATAGTAGCTGCTGAACTCAAAGTAGAAAAACAGAGACTTTCTCACAACAGAACTGCATGACTTTCTTCCAGTAAATCGAGATGATATCCATACCAAGACAATTAATTAGGACTGAACGTAACGTGTTGGTGACCAGGATGAACATCGTAATGTTTGGAGAAAGATAAATTATTTTTTTGCTGCTTTTAAACACATCTTCATTAAAAGGCAGCTTCCATATATTTACAAAATATGTTGAATTTAGAGCAAGACCACCCTGATGTTCACAAGTAGTTTATCATGGGGAACCACATATTATACGACAGTGAACGGTAAATGGCTTGTCTTTCGGCATACCTTTTCCTAGAATAGATATATATGCGGTCACTAACAACACAGAAAGTGTAACAAGAGGCCGTGAAACTTTCTAGTGTGCCTTCCTCCCTATTTAACAACACCGGTCTCCCACGACATTGATGAGACAGTCTTTGAATGGGATCAGCAAGGAATCACACATTATTCGAGAAGACACGGACTTACTTGTACTTCTTTGATATCATGTACAAACTTACCGTTGCAGTTGTAAATGAAATTGCGATAACAAAATAGTTGTAGGACACATGGTATGGAATATTTCTGATATGTGAACCATATCATAGTATTGAATGCTCCAATTCTCCAACTTTCCAACTGTAGCTGAATAAGATGGGGGTGGATTTGTTTGAACTCGCAAAATTGAACATTGCTGTTTTTGTTTCTTTATATAAATATATATATTTATGTTTACAATTCCTATTCGATTAAGACAATTAATTATCTTTAATTGTTATATATATTGTTTAACTGATTGATGGAAGGGATGTAAAAAGTTGTTGAGATGTGAATTTAAACTTTACTATACAACATTTGCCAGAATTCAAAAAATGTCCATAAGTATAAAATGTTCTCATTGTTATAATAATGAACTATGGTTATCAAATAAAATGGTGCGTATCGTATAAATGTAAATTTACATTATACTGGACAATACTTAAGAAATTAAATAAATTTGAATTTTACTTAAGTGGATTAATTTTACTTTCCCCTCAATCAATTTTGATTTTGCAAGTTCGCAAACCAAAATGGAACAATATTGCCAATTTTTGACTTTGACGATATTTTTATTAAAACGAAAACAATGTTTTAAGTTATCCTATAAACATGCATGATCTGAGTTTGTAGAATTTTATCGGTAAGTAAGTTCAAAGGTTTTTCATTTCTTCAAATTTCCTATTGTTTTTAAGTGTATCTTTTCACACTCTAAAGTAAACCTTTTCGTCTTACAGAAAGAACACAAATTATTACTTTGCTATTTCTTGATACTTTTATGCTATCTTGAATTGCACTGAATAGCATATTGGTAAATGATCGATAAAACAGGGCATTTCATAGATTAAATCATCAGAAGAAACTGTATACATTGATTTGTTTTTTCATCTGAATTAATCATAATTTCTCTCTTATAACACACTATACATATCCTAGCCAATTGAATTCACCGATATAATAGCGTGCTCATTTTAATAATTGTAACTGTAACGAACCTTTTACGAAACCAACACATTCCAAGGATTGCAATGATTACAAGCACCACCAAACCACCACATTCAAGATATGCTGACAATGTTGTCTGTTTTTCACTTTCACTTGTATTTTCAATATCTGCTGAAAAAAGATTTTAATATTAATATACATTTTTTCATCTAATTCCATTCAACAAACCAGATTATAAGCAATGCTTTCACATTCTAAAATATATTCACTCTAAATGACTAATTTTTTTTATTGAAATGTAACTCATTTGTTATCAATTATTGCAGTATATTGTTATATGTACAACAGAGGCAAACGAATGCATAAGCTTTTAAAAAGAAAGCACATAAACGTTCGTTTGAATTATTTAGCAGTAGACCAAATAAACAAAACACATGTATTGAACAGCATTACTGGTAAACCATTTTTGGACAATAACATTTCAAATTATTTCCACTAAAAGCAGTTGATTAATTGCGTAGGAATCGAATATCATACAATATACATCAAAATCAATTATAAAGCAGCGGGATAATATGAACAATAACTAATAATTTATCTCGAGGACAAAATTTCTCTTAAATTGTATCAAAAAGCTTTGCAAAAGAAACACAGTTTCAAAGATGGCACAAGCAACAATCAACGTCAGTTGCAAAATAAGATGTATTTGTACATTTGCTGCAATATAATTGACACACATACCTGTTATATGTGTACAGAGTTTCTGTGTGTTTGAATATCCAGGTTTACACTCGGAACATGACCCGTTTTGGTCACATGATTTACATAACTGCGGGCAAGATATGTTACAGTATCCTCCGAAAAATCCACCTCTGCATGACAAACACGACCCACTCTCTTTATTGCAAGTACTTTCCTGACACCCACCAGGACAGTGTATTTGACAGGATTTTCCAAAATATCCGTCATGGCATGATGTGCAATTATAATCGTTTTCGCATGAATAGCATGTATCAGGACATCTTTTCTCACACGTTTGACCATAATGTCCGGGTACACAAACATCACAATAGCCTGTTGATGGTGTTGCAACAAAACTATTGCTTATGCATATGCAATGTCCTGATTTGTTATCACACTTGGCATTTACGCAGCCTTTCCCACATCTGAGTTGGCATTGATCACCATACCTTCCAGATTGACAAAATGTACAGTTATATTCCCCAGTGCATGACAGACAATTAATATTACATTGTTCATTGCACATGTCTCCAAAGTATTTATCGGCACATGTGTCACATTTATCCCCTGCCCAACCGGATTTGCATGTGCATGCCCCGTCAATCCGATTGCACCCGTCAGAGCAGCCTTCAGAACACCTCTGTGTGCAGCCGTTACCATAGTACCCCACAAAACACTGGTCGCATGTCTCACCTGTATAATAAGCATTGCACTGACAAGAACCTGTCGTTGAATCACAATTACCGTGTACGCAGTCATCGGTACACTTATACAGACATGTACTTCCAAATTGACCATCCGTACACGAAGTGCACTGTGTAGGACTGGTGCACGATGTACAGTAATTTACACCACATTGAGTTTCGCAAGTGGTTCCATAATATCCATTTTCACATGCAGTACATCCAGTCTCTTTATTACAATTAGCACAATGGTCTCCACAATATTGTTCACATTTAGGCCCAAAATACCCCGTATTACATTCTGTGCAGCCTCCCCATCGGATACACGTTTTACAATGATATCCACATTCATTGTTGCAACTCTTTCCCCAGTATCCATTCACACAAGAACTACACTGGCCATCTTGTCTTTGACATCTTTCACAATTAGGTGCACATGACGATCCACACTCATTGTCATAAAAACCATTCTTACACTCAGAGCAGTTGAAGCCATCATTCCGTGCACATTTTTTACAGTTGATATACTGGCATTCTATATAACACCTATCACCCCGATATCCATCTAGGCATCCATAATTGCAGTAACCATTATAAATGCATGTTTGTGCACCGGGCACACAGCAACCACAGTTCTGACACTCACTTGGAATGCCTGTGCAAAATAAAGAAACACAAAACAAAGGAAGATCAAACATTTTTAATATTAAGATAATCCTTAACGTTAAAAATGTATTGTTTGCATTGGACGTCTGTGACATTCATTTCAATATGTGTGCACGGGTAGAATATATTCAGCCAGCCTAGGAACAGTTACATCAGATGTTATGCTTGAATGAATATTTGGTTGTTAAATTTTATTTCAAACCCGATTTTTTAACCGTAAAGGTCACGTAACATAGACAGACAAATTTATATATTCATTAAACTTTTAAATAGAGCGTGTATTGTGAAACACTTCTGAAAAAAGAAACAGGTTTAAAGCAGTAAATTGCATAACTGTATCTAGTTTAGAAAGCTTGTACATGAAATTGTGTTCCTCTTATATTGATTTGTATTCTGTTTTTTTTAAAAAAAACAAATTAACATATTTATGTGATTTATATTTGTTCTCTGTTCAATAAAGTTTTTGGTATTTCAAAAAAAAAAAAAATAAAATAAATATATATATATATATATATATATATATATATATATATATATATATATATATATATCTGATAATTCATCCGCTGATTAATAAAAAAACCCCACATATATACGTACCATGAACTTGCATATATATCAGGCAAAGAATCATCACAATGTAGCATATCCCCATGATTTAGGTATATATAAAACACAATTACTTTATGGTTTTAACTTCATTGCGATTTTATAAATAAAATCATTATCTAAATATATTTAAAACCAATCTAACCCAGACAAGATCTAAATGTTTTGCTGACGGATAAGGAAGTGATTACAGATACGTGCATACCTGTGTACACACACAAAAAGATAAGCTTAAGTGGTGAATTGGTATTCATTAACCCTCTTATCTAGTAATATTTGATAAATATTTAAACATGTGTAATGGAAATGAATGATTTGATGCGACAATGTCGTTTAGCCATTTATAAGTTCATTCTAACAATCAATTGTTTCAGTTGTTTAAGTCAAAGTGTAAACACGCCACTTACTGAGCCAGCCGCTTTTCATACTTACCGCTTAACATGATTATACGCATTAAAGGTTGACAGCTGATTGAATGAGAAATATGTATCGGAATATCTCAGTAATAAAGCCTTCTCACAGGGATAGATATAATGTTGACCACTCATATGAGAAACATGGCTTTTTATAGAATTTAAATAAAATTACTTGTTTTGACGATGGTATAAAATATTATCATTATAATTATGCAAATAGACTTGGTTTATTTCGAAGGTTTAAAGGTGTCTTACTTTAATAATAAAAATAGAGCAGGATAATTTATAAGTTCAGAATAATTGTTTTGGGTAAATTGTATAAACAGAAATGTAGTATGGTTGGAAAAATAGAAACGTGTCCATAACGAAGATTATTTGTAGCGTATAGTTACATGAAAACATAGGCATAGGAGAACGATAAATCAACCTTAGATCATGATAAACCACGAAGATTTACTTCTCTTTGCTGAAACCGTCACGAACGTCAGGATGATACGGATAAAAATGGGACATTCACAATTAAACAAAACGAGTATGAGATGAATTTCAATTTTGTTCCTTAACCGTTGAAAGCTTAAATGCCTAGATTATTTATTTGTAATAGTCACTTAAGTATGATTTAATTCGATATCAAACTTACAACACATTCACCTAAATGATATGTACCAAACTATTTATTATTTTCTGTCGATTTTGGCATTCAACCGAGGATGTCTTTTGGTCTGTAAAGCAACATTTTTGTCATGAGTAAATTATGTTTATTAGGCAAAAGAGAAAGGACACTCTTGTTGAAAACGAAATCTTGTAATTATCACAAAATCAAAAGTGACATGACAATACAGGCATGCGAAAACTGGTTTAGATAAGACGAGATGCAGCATTGACTTGTTTTAGATAAGTTATTCGTACCCGTGAACTTTAGTCATATAAGGTTCTGGCTGGAACATTACAGATTACTAAAAGGTGTCGAAGACGATATTAAAAACTTATGAACAGAACAATATTTTATGTAAAAATTGGCTTTCGGCTGAATAAATATTAAAGTGTTATTTCGGTTCCATCCCTGAAGTAAGTCTTTGTAATGTAAGTTGAAATTCATTCAATTCCATTCCTCGTGGATACCGGATAATTCCGTTATTCATGTCGCTTATTTCAATCAGTGAACAT
The DNA here is from genome assembly GCF_026914265.1 of Mya arenaria. Classification (NCBI taxonomy): domain Eukaryota; kingdom Metazoa; phylum Mollusca; class Bivalvia; order Myida; family Myidae; genus Mya; species Mya arenaria. The sequence continues at coordinate 34,168,823 of NC_069131.1, forward strand.
TAAAAGATAAGTAACAACTATGTAGTTGCTTGAATGTTTCACTAAAATGCAGAGTTGGTAACTTATTACCCTATATGAAAAGGGCGTTAACTGAAACCTGTATTATGTTGTAAGAGCTTCGTATTTGGCAGCAGACGATCATGAACAGCAGCATCTTATCCCGACAATAGTTGTCATATATTGTACTGCACCATAGACCTGATACCAGTGTAGCCTCGGTGAAAAATACCTTGTTTAAAACATGAACAATAATGTTTCGGCCAAGGATCGTCAACACCATCTTCGTCACCGGATCGTCGAGACATATATGTTGTACTTTACTATAGAAATTGTACATAAATAGCCTCGATAAAAAGAGTCTTGTGCAAGTCCTCTACAATACTGTACTAGCATTGTCATGAACTGTTGGAGCATCCAGAAAGCAGAATTATAATGACAGACATAGAGTGGAGCTGATTTATTTGGGTGTTTAAGTTTTCCAATCCAATGAGCTATAATTAAACGTAATTTATTGGGTGATGAGTGTTTTCATGTAATTATTAAATAAGCATTGCTTTTCTAGTAAAAGACTTAGCAAATTGGCAACGATTTCGGTAGCGTTTATCATCATTTCAATGGTAATTTAACCTTTTTAATCTTATTGATAACCTTTAGGAGGGAGATGTGTAATACACTGGATTAATACCTTGATAAATACATTTGGGACAAGTTATTGTTTGTTGTGGGGGACAGATTTGAATATTAATTCACGGCTTTAGACAAACATTTGCGTGTTATTTACGTTTCCCGGCCGTGGCAAGGTTTTAAAATGGGATATTCTAAATTGACATGGTTGAATGAATTGAAATAAAATGCACTTCACATTACGCTATTACATGAAATACGTATAACAGGAGTGACCCGTGAGACTATACACAGTCGCTCGTTAAAGAACCTGAGAAGCTCTTACTATGGTTATACTGTATATGCATACAATTGCCAATGACCTAGCCAAATATATATTAAGTAATACAACAACGGTTAATTTACCGGTAGCGTGAATGTCGACCGAAGTACATACAGAAACACGATACACATAATAAATATAACTATTTCTGATCTTGAAATCAGTCCTGTATTCCAAGGTGTTTACTTAATCAAGTCGATCAGTTTGAGGATGAGGGATTTGAGAGGAAATGTTTAAACTTGTTTAATTTATTGAATTTGAATTATTCCTGAATAGGAACATTTTCATTGTGTATTCATTTATTTTGTTGCTAAGATCTATATTTAAAACATAAAGGTGAAGCGTGAATTATGATTTTTATCAGCGGTCCTTGATGGCCTTATATTCAAATAATTTACAGAGCGGTTGTAATATCCTAGCATCCTAATATCCTAGAATTTTCTTACATTAAATATCTTACCTATCTAATGTGCCAAATTGCAGAACCACACATACGTCCAATTTTTATTTTTGACGTTCTAAAACTGTGTTGAAAATTAATTTGTTGTCGAACAAGAGATAAACAAAATTCATTTCAAAATTTAAAGCGGAATATCGCTCGTCTCGTCCTAGGCGCAAGACGGTGGTGATCAACATATTAAAATTGTATCGATAACACAAGACTATACAAATTGAGACTTATAATAGCACACACATTTTTGGAAGACCTCAATCCCACATACTAATTTAGGGAGCGATATATTACAAAATGATAAAACATTGGTATTTCTAGAAGCGGTTATTTTGGTAGTTGAAATGAGTATGGAAATCATACCACTAGACACTGTAGCTAAGCTTCAAGAAGATTTGATAATTAATTAAGAAGTTATTGCCTGAACACGATATACATACATGTCGATGGGGAACAATTATGGAGTTGTTTGATTTTACCTTAATAAAATGACGACTGATGCTGCATATTTTGCTGACGCTGCCGCATTCGGTCAACACTGTTGAATAACTTATTGTGTCGCATTTATAGACGGGGGAAAAAACTAAATGTCGCCTTAATGTATTAAAAATAATGTTAAGGAAACCTTAATTTGCACAGCTTTATAGCAAAACTCGACATCAAAATCAGTATAGAAATAAGTAGTAGTTACGGCACCCACAAACAGGGTTAATAAGATTGCACAGGAGTGTTTTCAAACAGGTGTGTGCCTTCAATTATGAGGGCTTCGGTTTTGTACTATGTAATAATTAACGTGTTGTATAACTTAATGATAAATCGACATAATAATATATATTAGCAGTGGACCGACAAACATGCTTATTCGTCTATTTTTTAAGAATACATTTATTTATAACATGATCACATATGATATAGTTATAATGGTGTATACAGCTTTATCTATTTAAAATCAGGCAATGTATTGTATCAAGAACATATTTATTCACTTCCCGTTTTTTATGTTTGTCTTTACTTGCTTCAAGCTAATCTTTGAACCTCAGGAAGTGTGTTATTACGTCATAGACAAATGATCTTGATCCAACCAGTCACAAAGAACAATATATTTTATTCGTTATAAAAATATATACAACATATTTTTTGAATAAGGTCAATTTGGAGCATTATAAAAACATTTCAATACATATAATGCTTTAATTCAATGTAAAAAAAAAACGTAAATAAAGTAAACAGACAATACTCCTGTTTTCAGATTCATCCTTACACTTTAATATTCATGTCATATAAGTTTGAGTGAGACATGATGTTTTTGTACCATTGGACATGTTGACCATTCCACGTTTTGCCTTTTGATAAATGATAACACTTTTAATCATAAATCAACTGTTTTATAGTATACATATTATTTGAAGCCAATGCAAGTTGGTAGAAAACATAGAATACTATCAGAAAACTATTTTTAAATAAAAATATAACTTCTATAAAAATATATATATATATATGCAGTTATGCAAATGCTTAAATATTTAATAAAATATTATGTTACGTGCAAATTTTCTCGTACAAAACATTTTGTCAATGAAAACCTTATCAACGCCAAAAACATTTAAAATACTTAATGGCTCGTTTAAATACAACATTTTTTTTTATAAAAATGAAATAAAAAATGTTTAATTGTATGACGTCTTTGTAAACGTTTCTTATTCATTGTGTATTCAAAGTACCTTCTACATCCGGCATAATGCAACACATATGTAATGACAATGATAATGTACAATGCGTTCATTAATCATTAAAGCAGCACTAACTGCGTTCTTACATCAACTTAACGACTGAAAGTATACCCCACGCGCACATTGAATGTCGCTGAATCTTATCAAATGTTACCTATTGCGCGATAAATTTGCATTTATGCCTCTCCTATGGGATCTCGTTTCGATCAAATACAATACACTACAGTATGACTCAAATAATGAGTGCAGTAAGTATGCAAATATTTACAATGACAGTCAAAAAACAATGTTTAGATATACATATAAACACTAGCGTTTTGTAAATTATGTGATTACGGTGATGCAGAACTGCAATCAGTTTACGTTTACATAAGTCAACATAGCAAATTATACGTAATGAAGCTGAAGATTACATATCTATCCATGATGTTAATATTCATGTGTTCTTGAAAAGGGCAACACATCGACGTCTTGTATCACAATGGTCAGTCGTGTTTACTTCCTCTTGATATTCGCACTTGTGTTGTAGTACACAGCATCATCTGTTGTATTCAAGGATTGGAGAACACACTCGTAGCAAAAGAAAAACTGTTCCTGAAAAATAAAACCTGTATGCCAAAACAATGATCATTATGGATAGACAGTTTTAAAAATATAAAAAAGACGAAAACTTCCAATTTAAATATGCGAATCGATAACATAAACAACGTCATAAACAGGATACCATCTAGGCGAAACAATAGCAACGTTACTTATTTCATTATGCAATTTAAATGCCAACTTGGCAATTACACTACCAAATATGTCGACCTTGAAAACAAATGAACAAATATTAAGAAGTTTAACAAACAAACATATGATGGACTCAAAACGTCAACCGATACAAACTATTAAAATTTATTCGTGTGCAATAAATATAAATATCATTCATGGACATTCGTATTAAAGAAGCAGTTGTTATTCAATGTGTTTCTCGTTCAGTGTATGTTAGGTTTTGAACTTGGCGCCTCTCTACAGGCTTATCGTTAAAATTACTACTGGTTAGTCATCGTGGTTTCCATTGTGCCATTGTGGTGCAAAAATATTACCAAGCATAAATTATATAAAATGATTTGGTTGAGAAAGTATATATATTTACCTTATTTGGAATGGAAAGAGGTCGTCTTGCTCTGACTTTCCTCACCGCATTGACCACACTGACTTCATGATCTTCACTCAGTGTTTCAAGTAATGTCGAGACAACACATAAAAGTGCGCTCTTTCCAGCGCCGTTCCTGTCACAATGATATTATGTCAGGTAAAGATTGGTATCTACGACCGTATCAATTAGTTATTTTCTTGTGATATCAAAGGTATTTTTAATATTAACACTAAGGCAAAATCTGAAGGCGACTTTGCTAATAAAAGGGTGTACGTACATACAATGCACCAATATCGGTCCGTTCAAGTGAGATGATTTGGATGCGTCTTCAACCTCTTTGATGAAGGCAACAAAGTGTTCTGCCGACTTTGGAGTATCGTCATTTCTATTCCAGTCCAAATATTCATAGTGTGGTATTCTAATCTCTGGCTTGGGCTAAAATCCAACGAAAATACTAATGTTGTTGTTGTTGTTGTTGTTGTCGTCTTAAGTGCTTTTGTTAATGCTGTTGTTTTGGTTTATTTCATACTAGAAATCACATATTTATTTCCACATGAACAATAAGAAACTTTTAAAATTTCAACTTTAAAACAAAAGAGAAATTAGCATTTGCTGTGTTTTCAAAAATAATCATACAGCCTTAAATCGAACCTTTTCGTCGGGTTCAAAGTGCAGCTTTCTTTTAACAAAGTGTCTTGAACTTTGATCTCTGGCAGAACGTATGGAAATCACACCTTTCTTCATTGATAGGTTGTCACCAGGAACATATAAGCCAATCCCCTGCATTAAACAATAAAAGTAACAGGAAACCCGTTTCTTCATCTGAATAATATACAGAGGATTTTACATAACTGGCAACTCGATACCGCATTTATTATGTTTTAGGCTTTATCGAAATGAACAAGTATTGAAATAATAATAAGTGCTTCTACATAGACATAGCTAAATAATGAAGAGTATAACTTAACACAAGCTATATATCGCTATATACGTGTAATATCGTACTTTCATAATTGCTACATTATTTGTTGTATGAACAAGATAATAACAAAAACAACACCTGTGCCTCCATACTAACAATACAGGAACAGTTTTCTTGAACAGCAAGTGCAACAAAATCGGAAACTGTGTCAGCCAGAGGTGTTTGTGCAACCAAAAAGCGGTCTTTTGTTTTGAAACTCTGAAAAGTGATTTAAAGTAACAGAAATGTATTAATAGTAATAAGGGAGTTTTGTCGCTCTCGTTTAGCGTATGTTAGGCATTAACGTTAGGCCTTTATAAAGAGTATTATAAGATATTTTTTTTCTTTACGTTCTCCCTGTAGTGTACATTGTATCTTTATTGTAAAAATGATTAGTCCATTTACTGAATGTAATGGAAACTTCGTTTCAGCAAGTCAACAAATTGTATGCAGACTATCCAAATACTTATAGAGCTATCATTTCAATCCAAATACTTTTAGAGCTATCATTTGAACATGCGTACGGCAAACTATCGTAAGATCAACAACTTCAATATAAGCGTTTGTCAGTGTTACTATTTCAGTTAGATACTGTATTTCCGTGATAAAGCAAACAGACTCATATCACTAATCATATTCTTAATATCTAAAGTTATTTTATGTGTTTTTTATGTTTCTTATATGTTACAAAATTTGTTTGAATTTGCAAATTTGTTTTTGTTAATATTGTTTGATTTTGCAAGTTACAATTTCAATTTCATGTGTGATAGCCATTAATTAACTGAAATTCCTACGTACGTCTGTTGTTCAGATTGAGGCAGAATTTATGACTAAATATTCATCCTACATACTTACGTTGATGTATATCGCATTGATGTAATCAGATTCGCCTGGTTTCAAAAACAGATAAAGTCGTGGTCTGTTGGAATCACCTTAAATACACAACACTAAGAATAAAGATCATGTGAACAAAACCCACTTCAAAGGACGGGATTTTCAAGTTGACAGAAGAGGGCGCTTGGCAACAGCAGACACCACCGACACGGAAACAGGTGGCAAATCAAAATCAAAGGAAATATGTTATCAACGGTCATGAGGACGGGTACCGGCCTTTTGAAAATATGGCAGACGTAATATAATATTAGCACAGTTAAATGTATGTGGCTGGACTAACGATAACCGAGTTTTGCGAAAATACGGGATGGGGATATGGTTTCTATTTGTGAGACACAATTTGGAGAATTTGGCGCTAATTGAAGAAAAATAATATACATGGCCATGATATAACAAATTGGAAATGGGGCTACAAAACCGCCTGGCGCGATATGTCTACTTGGTAAGGATTGTGTTTATGTGAAATAATACAATTCGAGAACGAAATTTATTTTGTACTGAATTGTCCATTAGATGTTAATAATTAAATTCTCAATAATCCTAAAACCAAATCAAATTAACTCAGGCATTTAATGCCAATGTACCCTAAAGCAAATGCTCATTTATTGTAGCTGCATTCTTAGGGTACAAAATAGCCTTATAATTCATATGTTTAATCAGATTATGGATTCTAAATCATTTTGCCTATATAAATCGAACATAAAATATATAGAAAATGAATTATATGATATAGTTTTTGTTTTTGAATTCCATTATGTTAAATTACTTTTACACAATCAGCCAGTGTTTAAGTGTTTAAACTTGGTGATTTTTCCTTTGGTCCGTGTGTTATTATTGTTATCTAGTGGGGCCATTTATATGTTTTTGTATGATCATGTCTGTATAAAGCACATTTAACGTTACTTACTTACATAATTTTAATCGTTTAAAATTATTGCCACAAAATCTCTTAATACCTGAAGAGAAACTAACCTGTCATATTTTGTTATTTAGTGTATGCATATATGTTTATAACATGTTCATTCGTCTAAATAGGCGATTTTGAGATAAATGCCAATATATATCTAAACCATTTAACGAATGCTGCACTTTTGCAATAAAAATAGTGGTACCTGGTATGTCTGCGTATTTTCTGTTCTTTTTTGTCTGAAGCCGATTTCTTTCCATAGCCTGCAGTTCCTGTTCTGACTTTCGCTCTTGATTCAACTGCATTTTCTAACGAATAATCAGAACACAACATTATATATGCATAATATTAATGTAAATTTTGATACGAAGTAGTTACATTAAACATTAAAACACCATTAATCCGAACACCGTTTATCCGAATTTATCTTTGTTTCTTATTTTTTATTGGTCCCGATTTTTTTCTTATTTTTTTATTAAAAATTTGATCAATTAACCGAATATTACTTTTTTGAATTTTTAGCTCTTTTAAAGTCAAAACAACTGTCCTAAGTTTATATCAATTATCTTTCGTCAACTGAAATCTTGAATGGAGCCTGTCGGTCATCTCATAGTTTCACAAGATACTGGGATAGCATGTGGGCTTCGGCCTGCGGTGATAATGTAGCATAGTAAGGTAATACTAAAGAATGGCATTGAGCACTGGTATGTAACATACGTCGATGTCAGATAATGAGCGACTTATCTTGGATGAGTGATGTTTGTTTATAATCGTTGGTTTACACGGTCTTAATATGATTTAAAATATTTATCTTACCGAATGCAATCGCCACATTACTCTCTCGACTCGCTGTCGAACTATCCGGCGATAAGTTCATAACGTCTTTTAATAAAAAGTTTAAAAAAAAAAACGTTTGGCGTTCTTTTACAATAATTCAACATAACTGTATACTGAAAACAAACATTCATAAAAAATGTTGATAATGTGTAGCCGACATTGCAATATTTACCACTACATATTTTACGTCACCAATGATTTACTAACGCTGTCATTGTCGGAAAAGTGATAATCCGGATTATCGTTAGACGGATATCGTTTATCTAGGTCCCGACGACTTTTGATTAACGGTGTTTACATTAATTTTAAACATTGGTTCACTATAACCTTTGATACCTTAAGTAACACTCCTACCTCAAACTGCTTCTGTATCTCCTGTTTGCTGGACATCATATTCATATATTCATGGAAGTGTTCTCTTTTTATCACCGAGCAATCAAGTGTCAATGAATGGACCAAAGCTTCGTGTAGATACTTGTATTGACTCTGAAAGTAGAAATCATAGTTATTAGATAAACAGTGGTTTTAGTGTATGCTTTAGTTACTTTCGGGCGTACTGCTGGAATACTTTATAGTATGCATTATTGCTACACTTCCTTGAACTGCATTTGGCATAACAATAAGATGTAAACATTTAATCAAATTGGTAATGATTGAAAGAAACAATTAACTAGCAAGGAATAAAATATAAAAGAAAGTATTCAATCTTTCTTTTGTCCTATAAATGCATAAATTTCATTTAAATGGACACAATCGAACTTTTTACCTTCTCATTATAAAATAGTACTTAGAATTTATTCCGTGAAACCAATGAATATCGAACGCTGCCCTACTGCGCTTATCTATTAACGGACCACGCCTTTTTGCGCCTATTCATTTAATAATCTTATACAACATATACATTAGCAAACATCTAACCAAAGTCTGAATCATGCTGGGTCTGTTCTGTCTCATGTTGAAAACACATCCCGGGATATCTATTGCTCCTTCTGTTTCACCCTCTTTGGTCAGAATGTCCAGAGCTATGTAGGTTCCTGTTCTTCCTACGCCGGCACTGAAGACATATAAAGCTCAATGACTTTCTATTGTGTCTGCCAAGAAGAGAGCATAAAACATGCATTCTTTTACTCAATTATATTAAGTTTGATTTGCAAATACCATAATTTTCAATATGTTTAATTTAATACTTTTTTTGACAGTCTACGATAGTGTACCTGTTAATCTTAGAATGTATCTGTATCACTTTTTCTGGCGTCATCATACTCAATACACTCAGACTCTCAGACTAATATGATGTGATAAGTAAATTATTTGCATGAGGGAAAGCAATTTAATTCACAGACATGATAATGCTTTTTATACTTTTGTATGACAAACTATGCTAAGGTAAGGCCGGTGACTTTTATAAATACACGGAATGCAAATGTACGACTTTGATTGCGGTTTTATATCAAATAGTTTAAGGATACGTTTTAACTACATACGTTTAAGACGTTATCAATCTTAGTTCATAAATGCACATGTCATTTGGTAGTAAAGTGCAGTAGTGGTTGCATCGATCCCCGGAAATGTTTGATGTCAGATCAAGGTTGCTGGGACACTCCTCGTTATAAGAATATGGCTTACAGTATGTCTGCTGATTTATTTTGCTAATGGCAAAATGTCATACCGTTTTGTAGTCTCTATACCGATACGATGAGAAAATACTATTCATGTAAAAGATAATGCAATATTAACTTTTAACTTATATACATATTGCGTATGGAATAGTTTTAGGAGATTACGTTATCGAACGATCCGGTTATTAATAACAGAAACGATCGGTTATTAATAACAGAAAAAACGGTCCAATTAGAAGTGTATTGATAGCCAAATCATTGCGGCGTATTTGAAACCTAGCACCAAACATTTTTCTTGTTTATTTTAGTATACATCAAATTGAAATACACATTTCCAAGCGAATGCTATCTGATTGTTATTTTATTGTCTTTTACAAAAACCTGTTGTTTTTTAAACTATATGCACTGCAAAATCAATCAAGAATCTCATATGAATCGCTTCTCATTTTGTGTTTTATTTCGATCTAAAATGCTTTAAATTGATTTCCAAACATGCATTTCATCAATCGTTGAAGCTTAAGGATGAACGGTGAAATAAGCTAAACCACATCTTGACACCCTACCTGCAATGCACTATCACAGGTCCATTAAAAGTACTCGGCAAGGCGTTCACTTTCTGTCTAAACTCTATAATTGATGTGACGTCATCAGGAATGTCCTTGTCTGGCCACGCTGTGAACTGAAGGTGTTGCAGATTTCTTTCTTCGAAATTGTGTTTACCCTGATTTGAAATGAAACATAAATATAAACAATGCACGCTGAAATTCGTTTATCATGTAACTTTTCTTAAAAGAAGACAAGTTTGTCTTTGTTGAACACATAGTAGGTCGAGGAAAGAATGCAACTAAATACATATTACATTTGTACATAATTCGAGTTCCTTTTCATACGATAAATGATACGAAAGCGCAATGTAAAAGTATTATATTTAAGATGAAAAATCTCTACAAATGTAAATTATATTAAAATGGATATGGCATTTAATGATTGTTTTTGTTGTTGTTGTTGGGGTTTTTTTTGCATTTCGTACTTTGCTTATTACTGACTATCATGTTTGCACTACTGTTTTATTTAAGTTTGTTTTCTTAACTAATAAGAAAATAAAAAGGCCAATGTGGCAAAGAAATCAGTTAAAACGCAGTTTTGTGATTGAAATATATTCAAGTACTTACAAAGAAATATCAACCTTTAAGGAAGTCATTAAAGCGCTTGTTTGATCCCGTAATACCTTAAGTGCACATACTTACCATATTTTAAGGGAGAAACTTCCACGTACAATAAGTGATGACATCTTAACTTTAGAATCTATTTATTAAATCTATTTTATCTGAGCTTCTTATGCCTAAGTTTCTTTAATATTAAGATGTATAGTGGAGGCTTTGCACACTGGAAGCCACATGTTGAAACCTAGACCGCCTCCTCCTAAAGACAATAAATATGATATATATCCTTTACCTGACGCTGAGCTTTTGGGGGGAGTACTTGAAAACTTTGAGTACTCAGTACTGATAACTGATTTACAGGTGAAGGATGGAGTGTCATGAAATGGGTCAGTTGTGCGAATCCGACGATGCGCTATAGTACTCCAAGTCACTGGTTGTGTAGTCATTTGTATCACGTATAGGTTATGGTAATTTTAATCAGAATTGGATTATTTGATTATTAATAAGCGTAGCTGCACAAACTCCATCAACCTATGTTTACGTTTATACTCAAACTACTGGCGGTGTCCAAGTAAATTAAACTTTACCTTGGATAACGTTAACTGTCTCCAAATGAAATCTGCGTACAGTCGTTCAACCTTGCACACAACTTCTATATCGCCATATAGTTTTCTCTGACCATGATCTGGCCAATATTGCTCACATTTGGTTTTCTGCAAAGAAAAAAACATTAACTGATTATTAACTATATTGACATAACGTTGCACTTCAGTATTATAATTATACGTTATGTCAACGGCACTCTAATGCCAGAGAGGTAAAAGTGAAAGTATATGATTTTTCAAAATCATTCCCCTCTTTTTCAATATTCTCAATCCCAATAGAATATGATATTCCTACTCAATAATGTTGATGGTATTCATAATAAAATACCAAATGTCAAATTATACTGTTGTTGCTTTAATCCTCGTTGTAGTTATAACTATATATGTATCATTTTCACTTCTTGTCCATTCAGCACAAAGCAACAACACTCTTTATCATAGAAGGTCATACACTTGTCATTTGAAAACCGCCTTACCTCACCCTCTACGAAGTTTGTCACCATGACAATCTTCTCCACTTTCTGTTGCCAGACCATTCGCCAGAATTGGCCGAAATCGCCCAGCTGCTTAGCCATTGGACCTTAATAGTTCATACTATTTACCATATACGTTTACATTATTATATAATATTTTTGAAAGTGTTTTAAAAAGAACATTTATGTTTATTTGTTTCAAAGGAGCTAATATTATTATAAAACAAACGCTAAATACATGCATCATATTACCTAAAGCAGCTATGTATGCATTTCGTTTCCTGAAACCCTGAAAAAAAGAATTTGTGTTAATTATGCCTACGGTTATTCGATTTAATGTATTTTCAATTTGTATTCACAAATGCCAAGAGTTCAAATATTACGTTTGTAATCAGAAACAGCGAATTAAATTATTACGTTTATACGAATGGACTTTTAAATTATGCAGCTGTAAATGCAATCCAATATCATTTTAACAAGAAGAGCAGACACAATTGCAATACAACTACTTCTACTATATCTGTATTACTACAACTACCACTACCACTACCACTACTACTACTACTACTACTACTACTACTACTACTACTACTACTACTACTACTACTACTACTACTACAACTACTACTACTACTACTACTACAACTACAACTACTATTACTACTTCTACTACTATTGCTACTACTATTTCTACTACTACTACTACTACTACTACTACTACTACTAATTCCACTACTACTACTACAACTACTACTACTACTACTACTACTACTACTACTACTACTACTACTACTACTACTACTACTACTACTACTACTACTACTACTACTACTACTACAACTACTACTGCTGCTACTACTACAACTACAACTACTATTACTACTTCTACTACTATTGCTACTACTATTTCTACTACTACTACTACTACTACTACTACTACTACTACTACTACTACTACTACTACTACTACTACTACTTCTACTTCTACTACGACTACTACTACTACTACTACTTCTACTACTACTACTACTACTACTACTACTACTACTACTACTACTACTACTACTACTACTACTACTACTACTACTACTACTACTACTACTACACTACTTCTACTACTACTACTACTACTTCTACTACTACTACTACTACTACTACTACTACTACTACTACTACTACTACTACTACTACTACTACTACTACTACTACTACTACTACTTCTACTACTACTACTACTACTACTACTACTACTACTACTACTACTACTACTACTACTACTACTACTACTACTACTACTACTACTACTACTACTACTACTTCTACAACAACTACTACTACTACTACTACTACTACTACTACTACTACTACTACTACTACTACTACTACTACTACTACTACTACTACTGCTACTACTGCTGCTACTACTACTACTACTACTACTACTAATAATAATAATAATAATAATAATAATAATAATAATAATAATAATACGTTTTGCTTTCTCTGGACTTACGTCTATATAGCTTGCATTGATATAGTCTGTGTCTCCTCCATGTACTACAACACGCGTATCATCATCTAAAATTGACATTTATGATGCAATTAAGTACACTTCAGGCCATTGTTGCTCAATCGTGCTCAATAACGAAAAAACAAGTGAAACAAATTGGAAAATGAACAAGAAAAGAAAAAAGAAAACAATCGCAGTTATGAACGCCTGAAACATACAGAGATGATTCGGAAACAAACTATTGTAACACTTATACAATCGTACACATCTTAGAAAAGTATCCTGATTCAAAAAGAAGGGAAATGTATCTTACACGGATAAATTCCTTTGTATCGGTTTCTGTGCATGTTTAGCTTCATTTGTGAAACTGCATAGGGTTTCACGAGACCGTACGGTACATTCTGAAAAAACACACACACAAAAACACTTTAAAAATTTAAACAGTAATCATATTCAAAATTGAATAAGTACATGTTTACCGGAATGTGTACCTACAATTAAACTGACTGTATTACCTGAACCATAAAACACGACCAAGAAACAAAGAGTTATACGTCAAGGCAGTGTACGGTACCTGAAACTCTTCTTCTAGACCCTTTACCGATAGGTTTTGAACATATTCAGGTAAATCGGCTACAGTCAGTTTTAATTTGCTGATTTCTCTTGCGTTGTTGTAATAAACACCTCCTTTTTCCTCAAACATGTTTGTGAATTCCCGTGCACAAAAATCTTCGTCATCTAAAAATACGTTCACTCAAGTAGAAAGTATTCATGTCAAAATAAATAGAGGATAATTGTTTGTTCCAGTGTAAGATCGTTATCTGTTTTAGCGAGTACTAATTATTATATTACGAGTGACAAAAATTGAAAACAATAATTTTGCATTATATTATAAGCTTAAAATAGGATTTAAAAAATAAATTAAAATTAAACCTTTTTAGAAAAACGCGGCAATTTGTATGCGCATGTTAGGTCATTTCATATATTACGTCGTTGAAATTGTGTGCCAGCCCTGAACGTGCTGACGTTTGGTTTGGAATTGATAGTGTTGATGAATTTCAAAACAGTGAAAATATATCAAAATGATATTTTTACTGTTTGATACAATAAAAATCAATTTCATTTATCTGATTAATCTTTTAAAACCACCGGAAAGAATATGATGAAAAGTATTTATATTACGATTATGATAACTAACCAATTTCAAGATTGGCCTCCGTCAAAATAGACATATCTTCCTTCTCATAGTTCTGCTGTGGTGAAATCTGGTAACTGGTGTTTTCCATGATGGTGACAGAGTGAAGATTATCGGTGTCTTCATTGGCATAATCTTCTTGGGAAGGTCCTATATACACGTAAAAGTTTAATATATTAAAAAGGCCTTCCTTTTAAGGTAGTCAACATCCAGTAGTCCTTTCAGTAAAACATTTTACTAAATGCACAACGAAGAACATGATTTTTCTCCCAGTTGGGTAAAATTTAGGAACTTTTACATTTAGTTACAAATTTGATACACATCCATCAGAATATTGCTATGAATATACAACATACATCATCAACACGCTATACATAACGCATACGTACTTCCTCTGTTCACCGTTGCGTACAAAGCAGATAAGTTCTCAGGTTCTGTTTCAGGTGTTTTTCTTTGATTTCTCAAATTGACCTTTCTGAAAAGGAATTGGATTCAATTTAGTTTGAAGATTACAATTATCTAAATGAAATAAACAGTGTGATCATTTAAATGCATGTCAATTTCTTCGCTGAAGGCAGACGTATATAGTCACTTTATTACCTTCGTCGAAACAAAATCAGTCCAACAACCAGAATGGCAGCAAGAGCTACAGCTCCTCCGCCAATACCGCCACCAAGGGCTGCTCTTGAAGATGTTTGTGCGTCCGCTTCTGTTTCAATAACTACGGGCATTTCAAGAATACGATGAAAAATAAACCGTGCATAATATAAAATGCAACACATATTAATTATATTTTGGCAAGAACATTTAACCTTAAATTTTCCAGAAATCAGAAAAGGCGTGAACAAATATTCTATAGTCAATTTACATTGTAGTTGCAAATAAAACCTGTTTTACCTTTAGGACAAAATCTTCCTTTGTATCCAGTTTGACAGCCGTATAAACAAATTCCAGTGTGTTCAGAACAAAGCGTTCCGTTGTCTTGTGGTAAACAATAATCATCGCACGTGTTTTCACATTTCTTTCCAAATGTATTTGTAATGCATCCATTTGTACAATTTCCAGTTATGTCACATATTAATTTTTTACAGGTATTGCTACATTCTTTTCTACAATTGGGTCCATATTTTGCATTGTTCTTGCATTGGGTACACGATCCATCTGTTTGATTGCAAGATAAACATTCTTCTTCACACTCTTTGTCACATGTTGGATTCCAGTATCCATTACTGCATCCTTGAATACATCTGCCCGAAGATGAATCGCATTTGTTTTCGGCGCATCGTAATTTGCACGTTTCACATTGTCCATTTTTGTTGGGAAAATATCCACTTTCGCACAGTTGGCAAATAATGCTATCAAACGCCTTTGTACATGAAACACACTTATTAAGATTGCACGAGCAACATTCATTTTTATTTGCAAAATAGGATGCATTTGTGCATGAGTCGCAATGTGACGAATTGAAGCAAATGTCTTTTCTACATGTACACTGTTTTTGTGTGTTTGAAAATCCAGGTCTGCAGGCTGAACATTTACCGTAGTGGTCACACGATTGGCAGGAATCTGGGCAAGAATTGTTACAATAATCTCCGAAATATCCAGGCTTGCAAAATAAACACGATCCATCATTCTTTTTGCAATTATTCTCTTGGCACCCATCAGGACAAAGCATTTGGCAGGATATACCAAAGTGCCCGTCATGGCAGGAAGAACAGTAAGTCTCGTTTTCACACGTATAACACCCATTAGAACAGGTTTGCTCACACGCCTGACCGTATCTGCCGGTAACACATTCATTACAATGCGGTGTGTTTGTTGATTTGAAATACTCATTTATACATGAGCAATTTCCTGTCCGCTTTTCGCATTGATTTTCAGTACAACCTTTGCCGCAACTGTGTTGACAATAACTTCCATAATTACCCAAGTTACAAACCTCGCAATTGTACAATCCATTACACGAATCACAGTTTCTTTTGCATTTCATATCGCACTTGTTTCCAAAATATCGATCAGCACACCTGTCACATTTAACACCCTTCCATCCATCTTTGCATGTGCAAGATCCGTCATTCTGCGAGCAGGTATCAGAGGAGCAACCTTCTGAACACGCCTGCATGCATTCATGACCATAATATCCCGAGGAACACTGATCACATGTGTCCCCAGTATAATACCAATTGCACTGACAAGTAGCGTACTTTGAAAAGCAACTACCGTGTATGCATGTTTCTGCACATTGATATTGACACATATTTCCAAATCGACCGTCCGAACAGGAAGTGCACTGTGTAGAACTAGTGCACGATGTACAGGTATTTGGACATCGTAAACATTGTTCTTTATTCGGGAAATACCCAACCATACAATCAATGCAATTTTTGTATTCTGTACATGTGCATCCAGTGCTTTTATAATAGCATTGGCGGCACAATCCGTTGTTGGAATAATATCCAGCTTCGCATACAGTACATCCAATTTGTTTATCACAACTTGCACAATAGTCTCCGCAATGCTTTTCACACCTAGAACCATAATACCCCGTGTTACATTCTGTACAACCATTCCAACGGTTACACGTTTTACACTGATATCCACATGAGGATTCACACTTTTTGTCATAAAAACCTGTTTTACACTGATAGCAGTAATAACGATCACATTTTATACAGTTGCGGTATAGACATTTGTTATAACACCTATTACCCCAATATCCATCTAGGCATCCATTATAGCAGTTTTCGTTTTGATCACACGTATATAGACGGGGTACACAGCAACCACAGCCCGTACACTCGCTTGGAATTTCTGCGCAAACTAGAAAAATAGCAATATAAGGAATTATCCTACATATAAAATAAAATGTTCGGACTGATTATACCGCTGAGTCATGTCACGTGAGCTTGTGTCCAATCACATGATGTTAGTACCGATTAAATTATATAATTTAATCATTTAACGTTAAAAAACACACTAAAAACTATTAGAGAAAGCTATCAGATTTACAAAGGATAAGGGCAAAACAGAATATTTAAACTTTTAATTTGTCATTCACATGATATTTAAATCATTTTGCATTTCTTATGTTCACATTGAAGAATAGTGCACATACTCGGATATTAATGTACGCATTGCTTACTTCTTGTTTTAAAACATAATACTGTTAACATATGTTACGAATTTTCTCGTAGTATAGTAAAATATAAAGAAATAAAGACATACTTATATCAGTTATAAAAATAATTTCATCATTTTTTATTTGTTTTTTTTCTTAACTCTTTTTTCAATGGTTGCCATACAATGACGCGTAATAGAAAATATACCGCTGTTTACTTTCGTACTATAATTGTATAGTTGTTGTCTAAAAGTTTGATAAGAATCAATACAACAAATCTGATCACCACACATCTAGTCAGTTTTAGAAATGTATACACTTAACGTAACTCCAAACGCCCACACTGTTTTTTTTATTGATTTTGACATTCTCAATCTTTGTATGAGTATGATCCTTGACCATCATGATACATTTATCAGTATATTTACTGATGTATATGCTAATAATGTCAACATCTACACAGACTAACCGAAACTACATAAAATTGCGTTTATAATAGCATCAAGAATTACAATAAATCATAAATAACTTCGTCGTTCAACTTGATACAGGCCGAAGAGTTATTCGATTTTTTGTACAGTGTAAAATGTAATATATCACTAGTCTACACATTTCCGCACACACACTGTAGCAATGCTTTTTAAGTATATTCGATCAAACTAATGTGCCTTGAAAACCTTCCAATTGACCACTGACATATATCAATGAATTAAACATCATTTAATTCAGTTTAAAAATTGATTTTGATTAAAACAATAGTAGAATGAAATATAAATGTATACCTGTAGTGCCAAGATGCATATTATACGAACGCCAATATATTTGTTTTAGCATTTTGATGAATTTTATACACTTTGGGCCCACCAAAGAAGTCTGAGAATCAAACAACAGTTATAGCTCGCATGCAGTTCATCATTTCTTTCTTAAGAGAACTATCACACTATTGTACTGGTTCACAACATTGTTCACAACACAAAAAAAATGTTTTTGTTTTTTCACAATTCCGATATCATATTTAACTTTTGATACTGTTTTGACGCGACTAGCCGTGACCAGGTTGGAGGAATTGACAACCGAAGTAATCGAACATGCACCTTCCTATGATTTAAACAGTTACATGCCATAGGTTCTACGCGACTAGCCCCATCCCATGATCTGAATGTCAAAAAAACAATGGTTGCTTAGCTTTCCTCCGAAAAGATTTCTGCATGTTCATTTAGAAAATGTTGCCAAAATAACGATTTGTTTGTAATTATACGGTTATTTTTATGATTGTCATATATTTCTATTTTATCCACTATATCCCAAATATTAGTGGTAGTTGATTTACCGAATCGAATACAGGGTTTCTTCGAAATTTGAAGGAATCCGATAGAACAAGTAAGGGGAAAGGGAAGGCATAGGATAACACACACAGTTTAGTATTATAAAAGCTGGAGACAAAAGAATCTCAGTTTAATGATAGTTCATCAAAGTAAACAACTATGAATACATATCCTAACAATTTACACAGCGAAACGGAATGAATTTTGTTACTTAATAGTTTCAGCCCATTTCAGGCGTCATTGTAACAACAGATCCATGAGGTTTTATGAGTTTAAATAAAAAGCAAAATAGTTTTGAAACACATATATATCTTTGCGGAATATGAAAATAAGAGTAAAAAGAAATTACTGACTGGAATTAAAAACAAAATATACTAACCTTGGGCGTGCACAAATACCAGATAAAAAAACACAACATTGAAGCAAATATCCATGCTGAAGTTATAAATGAAACACAATAAAAGCACTTAATTAATTTGACACCACTTGAATTCAGTCATTGCTTTGTATAACAATTGAATAACAACATCAAAACGTCACTGTAACGTTAACAACTGCATTACAATTTTAACATAAATCATTATTCAAACATATTTTAATGGTGTCTAACCTTAACAGCACATTGATAAAAGGCGCACAAATAAGGAAGTGAATATAGATAAGTGCTTACAAGTGTTACGAACTTACTCAAAAGAATACAAGTTAAGTAGGTTTTACTTATATTTAAACATTATCATCGATAAAGGTTCTTAGTGTAGATTTATGGAACTCATACTACATTAACTCAAGTGATGTTGGTATTAAATATTGCTATTGTATACAAATATTGATACACTTTTTCAATATAAACTGGTATACACGTTCCTTCCT
This sequence comes from Mya arenaria, assembly GCF_026914265.1. Classification (NCBI taxonomy): domain Eukaryota; kingdom Metazoa; phylum Mollusca; class Bivalvia; order Myida; family Myidae; genus Mya; species Mya arenaria. The sequence goes on from NC_069131.1 coordinate 34,188,568, forward strand.
CTTATTATAAATATATTCCAAGGTAAATTATAATTTAAGATTAATTTTTATAGTTTAAATTATGTAGGTCGTCTTGGTAAACATGTATGCATTCCATTAATCCAAGTTAACATCATAAACTCATAACAAGTCTTCGAAAATTCTTTGTTAATGAAGTCTGCAACAAACATAACAATACGAAGGTCTGCATCTGGGATAAGTGTGATCAATATTTGTAGCGCATGAGTATATAAATACATTTGTGAACGATAATCCAACCTCAACCAACTTCAAACTCCAGGCAGCGTTACTTCTCTTTGTTGTTACTGTCACGAACAAAAAGAAGCGTTTAAAATCATTTCGGACAAATAAGAAGCATTCAAATTGTAATGATTCCAATCAAACAATACAATTTAATATATATCTTAAAACCTGGATACCTAAAATCATCTGATATTGATTCGTTATAATCATTTAGGAAAGAATAATTTCGAAATATTGCTTTTCACACATATTTCTGTTATATATGTAGGTGAAACATTTTTATCACACGGTTAAATTGTTCATTCGCATTTATAAATGAAATATAATCCCGTCGTTTAAGTGATTTTGCGTTCTATCTCAAATCAAAACATAAACAATATGTAAAGTGCCTTCTATTTGAAAGCTTTTTTTTTCAATTTATATAAAAAGGCAACATGTTTTCATCAATATTTATGAATTATTTATGAATTATATATCTCGAATAAGTTACAATTTATTAACAGTATTATGAGTAAAGAAGGTATTTATAGACTTTAAATACTCATAATACTGTTAATACTGTTAATAAGTGTTAATTACATATTCTTGTACACATCACACTGGGATTTTGGTTTATGTTTTTGTATTCACAGTAGTTATATATATCAAAATCCAGTTTCCAAATTAACTTCGTAAATGATAATTTTACAAGGTTTGATCAATAATTATGTAGACTGGTCCAATAATTGTTTTCATACTACTTGCAACATATTAAAATTGGTACTATTTGAAAGAGTAACCCCTTTTCCATTGACTGCCTTGATTAGAATGCATAATATAGCATATTGCGAGACAACATGATATAATGCAATCGTAGTAACGCGCTACCGACCCAGGTGACATTTTATCGTAATTATGCTTATTTAAAAACTTAATAAATAAATATCAGCTGCAGAAGTTCTAAAATAAATCCGCGACTTTGTTTGACGACGTCTGCCCGACGCCATTTGAAAATATGACGTCAATCAGCATTTACATTTTTAAATAAACAGCGTCTGCTGTATGACAGTCACGCATGCTATAAATTTAAATATGTCGTCACCAGAAGGTTTGGAAATTCGCGCAAACATTAAATTTTGCAAAGAAGTAGGGAAAACACCATCCGAAACGTATGCATTCAAGTGGCATTGACGCTTTTCCGATGACCGAAAGTCCCTTGAAGATGATGCAGGTCGTGGACGGAAGTCAACAATCTGACCGTCAGCCGTGTTGTCAATTAAAGAGAAACTGCAAGCGGACTGCAGAATGACTGTACGGGAGCTGTTAGAGGCTGCCAATGTCAGCTATGGAACCGCACACAGCATTCTTACCACAAAATTTAATATGAGGAAGGTATTTAGCAGTATTCACTTGTCTTCACTGATTTCTAATTTAGAGAAGCATAATAAAAGTTTAATACTGGATCGATTGGGGAATATTCAAATTGTTGCAAATTATTTTGATGAACACTAACATTTTATAAGTTGTTCTTCCAAGTTAGGAAATCGCAAACAGTTATTTTTATCATGTTCAAAAGCACAAAATCATATTTTATCATTCTGATAGCCGATGTTCATGCTTTTGCAGGTCCACGCACGCTTGGTGCCACGCATTTTAACCGACATCGAGAGAGACAGGCGCGTGAAGGAGTCGGGGAAGTTTCTACGGCTAAAAAGATGACTTTCTGAACAACGTCATCACGACAGATGAGACCTGGTTATATCTAAGAGAACCAGAGACCAAGGCACACTCAGCTGTATGGAGGAGAGCTGTGTCACCGGCACCTGAGAAAGCACGAGTCTCACGTTCCGCCGTTTAACAGATGAACATGATGTCTGCGGACTGTCGGGAAATGATCCTGTGTCACGCGGTGCCTGTTGGGAGGACGGTCAACGCGGAGTATTATTCGAAGGTAATATTCATTTAAAGTTGATAACAATAATAAACATTTAGAAGAAGTTCAATTAAGTATACTTTCCATATTAATTTACGCATTGTAAAACATGTCCAATATATCAACAATTTGGGTAAATCCATTTTGCGCAAATTGTTTAATTATAAATAGAGATAATCATCTTGTAGTTGCTAAACACCTGTCATGAATACAAACGCAAATTATATAGCACACTTCTAACTGTAATATGACAGTGTGTCTCTTATAACGTTTCAACATTGTGAAATGGTATTCGGCTGTGATCTCATCCGGGCGCTTTGAAAAAAGAGGAGTGACATCCCGGTTGATCATTTCAGCCTCCATCGCGATGGTTCTTCACCGCTGATGTCTATTTCCCAATATGTATGTATTTTGGATTTGCAAATTTTGTTTTAGCTAGGTTTTGGTATATTCCATTGCTTTTAAGAGTCTCCATTAATTTGCTCCCGACTTTTTTTGTTAAGTCCGCCTTTTTTAAACGTTTCTTCTGATTCCATTATCTGTTTTCGGGAATTTGGTACAGCTTATAAAAATGTGGTTAACTTCGCTATGCAGTTTTGTTTAGCGGAAAGGTTGTCTAGAACTGTTATTTGATCTACTCAGCCATTTTAAGTTAGAATATCGTTTAAGATGATAATACCTGAGTCTATCTAGGCTTTATACAATAAGAAAATTAATGCTAAATTTCAAATGTGTGTTTCCCCATATAAATTGATTTCTTATCCAATCAAACGTTTTGCGTTTATTACTACTTTACATACTTTTATTTTGCACCCATACTTCAAACACGTTCTTACAGAAGTCTGGAATGTTTTCACTTACACTGTTAATACTATCTATAGCTGTAAATACTAGGAAGCAAATGTCACATTCATCCAGGAAGCAGTTAAATATGATTTTCATGTGCGTCAGTAAGACATTTGACCATTTTTATCTTTTTTAATCATGTAAGATTCAATTTATATCATAATTATTTCACCAATAGTGCTGTCACCAATAAATATTATTCGTTTCATCTTTACCGTTTTATTGTCCCTTACACATTTGCCAATTGTGCTTTTACTGTTTTCTAATTTATATTTCGGCTTATTCTAAATCATTTGCGTTACGTATTCAGAGCGCCGTAATCTCAGTAGCAATAACATACAAAAATGCAGAAACTGGACACGCCTGTTGTATTTCACGGTTTAAGCTAAACGTTTCAGATCTATACCCATTATTATAACTGCATGCTTTATTATCGAAGTATATAGTTCAGAAAACTGACCATTCATGGAATGAAAGCAATCATAACGGTGAACTATCATGATGAAAAATAGCAAAGGCTTTCCGAAAGTCTAGAAATAGTTCTTTCCCATCTACTTGTAATTTGTCTATATAGCCTTAGACATCGTGTATGCGCCTTATATTTATAAACTAAAGACAACCAGTTTTATGTGCATGATAGTTCACGGCTATAATACATTCATTTACAAGACTGTCAATACCCGGACTTTTATCGGACTTCATTTCAAACACTGCATTTATAACCTCTTCTGAACTAAATAGCCTTTGCATTTATTTGTATTTATCGGTAAGTTTATAATCTAAATAAGTTTATTTTAGATCTGTTTTATATCTTCAGTATACATTTTGTTTGATGCATATACATTTTTACAGTTCATAACTTCTTCATTTAAAATGGCTTTCGGTCGCGGCTGGCATAAGGGTCTATTATATAAATTGAGACAAAAAGTCGTTGTCTCGAACTCTTCGTCATCTTGGGCTGATATACAGTCAGGAGTACCCAAGTCTCTACTCTCTGCCTTCTTCTTTTTTCATCTACATTAACGACATTGTTTCTTGCATTGAAGCTAAAAATGCGTTTTCCTGGATGAAACTAGCCTCTATAATGTTATCGAGACGTTCCAGCTATTATCATTAATTCTGATCTTCAAAATCTAACAACTCGGTCAAGGAAATGGCTAGTCACATTCAACTCTCCAAAACATAGTCAATGATTTTCTCTTGGAAACGGGATGAATTGATTCACCAACCCTTGTTTATACAAAATTTCCAGATAAAAAGGGTTTAGTCGCATAAACATCTCGGTCTCTGCCTCTCTGATTATGTTAGATGGAAATATCATATCAATTATTTTCTCAACAAATCTTGGCAGAGATTACATATTAAATATTCTGCGTTCCCTTAAATTGGTTTTGTCCCATTCTTGCCTTGAAAAATTGTAACGTAGCTTGATAATGCCGCATTTGGAGTATGCTGACGTCGTGTTGGACAATTGTAGAGCCGATTTACATAGCAATGTCGAGGCGATTCAGATTCAAGCAGCACGAATTGTAGCCGGGGCCACAATACTTTGTGACATCCACAGTCTATTGGCTTAGTTAAAGTGGGTCACCCTTGCATATAGAAGAAATAAACATAGACTTGTTAACTTGTATTAGATGAACAACGGCATTACACCTAATTATTTAAATTCCTTAGTCCCCACCCAACCTCAAAACCTTAAAACCGCTATCGTCTTAAAATGTCCTAAAACGTACCCCTATCTGTTTGTCGAACTCAGTCATATCCCTTATCATTGTTTACGTACTATCCGAGTTTGGAGCTACCTTTCACTAGCAAAAACAATCGGAACCTATCCAATCTTTTAAAATTAAACTTCACATACACCTTGCAAGGTTATTCCCGCTTTACAACGTCGGTTCACGGCGATATCAAATCACTGTCGTCTTATGCTTGGTTGCAGTTCTTTTAATCATGATCTTCACATAATAATATCATTAAATCGCCCTTATGCGTCAGAAACGCTATTTAAAGGATTTCCTATTTTCTTCTTATATGGCCCTTATACTCACCACAGAGAAAGGTTTTTTTTAGTGATATCCCCTGTGTACTTACCCTTAATGCTCTTCTCTTAGGTGACAAAAAGGTACACATTTATATGTGAACAGAGGTTTATATCATCTTCAAAGAGATTCCATCTTGTTGGGAAAGCATTGTCGGGGTTGTGTGTCATATATTCAATCTTATACGTATAAAGCTACATTAAATAAACATAATAACAGTATATATCATTGCATGTTCTTTTAACACGTCACTAACTATGAGTTACAAACTAAGCTAAAGTTTTAGTAACTTGCTTTTGGATCCTTACTTTTTCGTATTATTGTAATTGTTTTCTGTTCATGTTAAATTGGAATGGTGTCCGTTGCCATTTCATTGTGTACGTTAAGTGTGCAAATTGATTTTGTGGATTGACTTGATTTTTCAAGGTATGTGAAATATTTTATATTTTGTTCTCTTTCCTGGAGAAATTTTATTCGAGGTCATTTATATAGTTCATGTTTTAGTTAGATATCATGAAATCAATTCTTAAGACTAGGCTGAGTGAGCGCAGCGTCAGTCATCTAACTGACGTAAATTGAACTCCCCAAACGAGCTGTTAACTTAGTAGTCATGTTGAAATGTGAGTTGTCTAAAACCGGTACAATATCATAAAATATTAGTATTAGCAGCAGCAGATCATGAAGGGCATCATCGTCTCAAGTTGCATACTATTGTACCAGATCACCAGTGCCTGTGAAGCCCCGGTTTATTGTACCTTGTCTATTCTTAAAATCTTAGAATTTATTGATTTACAAATCATCAGACTGTATAGCACAGGAAAAAACTATATAGCTGAATATATTATTAAGTAAAAGACTAAGCAAACCGCTGCTCGTCAATGAAATTTGGTACCTATCGTTTGGCATTTTATCATCACATAGGAAATGTCATGAGTGAGGAAATGACTTCACACGTTTTAGGAATACCGCTCCTGGTATTCAGATATTTTAAAAAATGGATGTATATTTAAAATTGTATGGTATTCCTGAAAACAAAAATAGGGCAGTAATTTTGCAAACTCAGTTTCAGTTTTAACGTTATAACTGTTAAAACGATTGTGACGATACTAAGTCACTTTCGTTGGCACGATGTTGCGCGAGATGTTGGTATTGTGTTGTGGGGGAAACCGGAGTACCCGGATAAAACCCACTTGTCCGGCTTCGTGACCACTAACCAAACTCACACGCGCCCAGGCCGGGAATCAAACCCGGGTCGCCTGGGTGAGAAGAGAGTGCGCTAGCCGCTGCGCTAACCGAACAACAAACTCAATTTTGATGAAATTCAATCCAGTGCTAACATGTGTATACATAAAAAGGGTTTTACCCTTCCAAATAATGACAAACAATATACAACAGGCTTTTGGTATGTGATATTAAGCAAAAGAATTTGGCATAACTCAGGCATTTTATTACATTCTCATTCACAGAAGTTGGTAAAATTAATTATCCTACAGACCTATAGCCTTTACGGATTTATTGTAAAACAGGTAAAGCTATCAAATCAATTTACTGTTATTTTTAACAAAATACTTTATTTACAAATCAAAATGGGAAGGAAGAATACCAATATTTGCCTTGCTTGCCAACTGTCTATGAACATGACTTAACAAATACACAACAAAAGCAAAGGTGCAGAAGAAAAGTAAAAGCTGTAAAAGGCGATGGCAACAATTGGAAACTCTTATATTTTGATAGCAGTGCTCTTCTATATAGTTAATAGTAGATATATCTAAATGAAATACTCGTGAAATACTGTTTGTCATGAGATTTTCCATCCAAAATTGTTATCTTAATTTTTGAGAACTATTTTCCTCCAGTTGTTTTCATTTTTCTCCGATTTCTTTACAAGCTTTGTAGAAACCAAGTCCCAATTGAGTTTGTTCAATTGGTTTCGGTTGTATGTTATTACTATAAATATTGGCATTAATATTTTGATTTGTAAGACATAAAACATTTTATACTTGTTGGTATGAATGGGAATTTGACTATAAAAACAACAACAACCAAAACCAGAAAATAACAAACAAAATGACCCTCATAATAATTTTACAATTTTGTGGCAATATTTGAATTAAATTAATGATTAAACTAAACTAAATACATTGGGGAAAGACATTTTACATATGAATAGGAAGCTTATCGAACACATTTATTCATTGCGAAGTATTACGGTATCCAACTCATTGGACCGGTTTCACAAACAAATCTAAACATTAACTTAACAAATTAGTGACAAATTTTATTAATTGATTAAATATTAACATCAAAAGACGTTTTATTTCTAGTATGCATGAAGATATTGTGATTAATGCTAAATATGTTTGTGTTGCTTTCTACGTAGTAAGTATCCCGTTTAGTGTAAGTTAGGTTCTTGTACAATTGAACCGTATATTGTTTAAATGTTTGCTACACGCGGACTTGTACTTTCCACTGTATTATGAATTCGATTCACGGGCAAACTTCGCAAATAGTAAGTTATGAAGTATGGCAAAGGGCGACCAATCTAAACGAAGCAAATTGAGCCGATCGGCTTGAACTATGTTTCTCCGGAAATTTAAGGCATTGATAAAGTATGTCTGTTCACAATTCTTTCTCTCAATACGGTGCATATCTGGAGAAATCAAATATATTTTGTATTGTATCGCTACTTTCGTTTTTGGGATACCAATCTCCGTTTGTGGCATGGTTGTAACGCGTTGTAACTTTAGAATGTTTTCTTTTTGACCAACCAAAAAAAATCCAACTGTATTTCCATGTTTAAGGGGAATAACGCTAGTCTCACCACTAGCGGGCTCAAGTTAAAACTGCTCAAGTTTCCTTTAGGTAGACAAAATATGCATTGATTACAAACGAATGCTCAATTTAAGACTGTTATTACCACATGTTTTTTTCTTTAAGCAGGACCATAATCCCAGATACCACGCTAAGAGGCTATATGTTTGATTCCTGAGGAAGAGGATCGTACTGCTTAAGTAACGGCTCATCTAGCGATCTAAAGTGAACCCCTGATCAACCCAAGTTACTTGGGTAATTCATTTGCTAATCAATCTTGATAATGATATTATGATCACAAACACTGTCCTCAAGCTTCAATATAGTTGAATAATGAATATTTACTTGGGGTTGTCTTGATAAGTTAATGAATAGTAACCGTCGAACGTCACGTATTACCTTCCTGCTTTGCACATGGTTATATCAAATATCGACATCTACTAAGGGAGTATTAATATGTACAGCACCGGACCTTTTTGACTCGAGTGTATGAACTAAAGCACGAATTATGCGTAGCGTGTGAAACAAATGTCAATACTACAACCAAACATTTCAAATATTTGTTTGTAAAAGGGTTATTGGATTATTATAATCGAAAAATTTTCTATTGAACGTTTTTTCAGTCTTGCTGATATCTTATCGTACAGATAAAGATCCTCAGGTGAATAGGTGATTGTAACCTCAAAGGCAAAGAAAATGGATCCAACCAGTCACATTGAAGAAAATTCTTTATTGTACAGCATATGTCATTATATTAGGGCAAAATGAAGCATGACTTAAACCGGTCGATACATAAAATGCAAGTATTATGATGTTGTGTAACTAAATCAAACAGAGAAGAATCCTGTTTTAAATTTGCGCAGATTCCTCAATGCACTGTAAAATTTAAGACATGCGATTTTGAGTGGGAAATGATATTTTAGTTTCATTAGACATTTTATCCATTCCACATATGGAAAATAATGTGATTATCTGGTATCTTTTCTCGACAATTGATATTAAAAAAAAATACAAAATATAAATATCTGTGTTTGTTTATTCTGTACATTGATCGATAATATATATTTTTTCATTATTTGTATATTCGTATTACAGATTATTTGAAGTACTTGTTCAGAAACATTGTTAGTATATAAAATACAAAGAACATCAGAAAAATCAATTGGAACCCCCAAACAAGTATATACAAATACTAATATATTCTTTGCAGCAAAAGTAATGCAAACCATAAATACATAGGTGTAAACATTCATTACAATGGTCTGCTACATGCAAACCTTCTCTATGTACATTACCTCTCGTCTATGACATACCTTAAACGCCTATAACACTTTAACACACTGAAAGGCTAGATTAATAAGAGCAATTATTTAAACAAAAAACCTTTCAGCCATTGGTTTCCATGTATCAAATATAGTGTGTATTCTGCAAAGTCCTCCAACATGATTGAATAGCTATAGTAAACAAGATGATAATGAAAATGTACAATGCGATCATAAAATATCAAAAATGTTCCTACAGCCACTTCATTCACTATAAACAACGAGCGTAAAGCCCGAGCTATCAAAGGGGTTAATCGGTTCGGTGTTGTTAGTTTTCTGTAACAAATTGTCAAGCTAATCCTGCACATATTGACGCGCATAGATTATCTATGAATGTTTCTAATCAAATGCTACTTATCGCATGGTACGCTAGCATATTTAGCCTAATTGCCTATCGGATAATACTCTGATAAAATAAAACATGTGATAAAAGGACTCAAAAGCATAAATATATGCAAATATTTACAACGTTATTTACAACACAGTGCTCATTTTTCCATATTAAATACTAGCGTTCTGTTTCTTATGTAATGACGGTTATACAGATGATATGTTTGCAAGTATAACCATGTCTGCAAATGTTATACAGTACAGCTTTACATGTCATCATATATTTGTCAAATGTTTATTCATTTCTTCAAGTCAAGGACACACACCTGATGATATTGCTCTAAATTAGACAGCCGGCTTCATTCACTCTTATAATGTTTAACGCAGCATTCCCTCTTATAGTGTATAACGCAGCATTCCCTTTTAAATTGTATTACGCAGCATTCTCTCTTATGATGTATTACACAGCGTTTTCAGTTGCGTTCAAGGAATGGAGAACACACTCGTGGCAGAAGTAAAACTGCTCCTAAAATATCAAATTCATATAAAATTGCATTTAAAAATGAAGTATATGCATAAATTATTTTTGAATATATAAAAGGAAGGCATGCTCGTACTTTCAAAACATGATTGAACTGTAGTCAGTCTACACGATGAGAGCAAACGAGCACAATTAAGTTAGCGACGTAATAAAAATTCAAAACATCACGATGTAACAACAACGTAGTTACGTAGTTACTACTTCCTGTTCAATGTGACAGACAGCTTGACATAAATGTTAACAGTTGCAGAATTTAAATACAATATTAGTACAAATAGTTTGTGGTTAACACACAGAGATTTGCATAGACTCAAAATGTATTGTTATTAATACTCTGTTATTTTTGTTCAATAATTGTACAGTGAATTCATTAACATTCGTATTAAACAAGCATGGTTAAATTGCGTCTCTAGTTGAGTGTATGTTAGGACTTGAACCTTGTCCACTTTGAGAGGCTTATTGTTAATTATCTTCCCACTTCAATTGTCCCTGTAAGTTATTGGTTTCCATTGTATCATTGTGTTCCAAACCTATTATGAAGCAGATTATGAATCACAATCATACAAAATAGACTAATAGATAAATTATTGCATTGCAACAGTATTACCTTATTTGGAATAGCGAGTGGTCTTCTAACTTTGACATGATTCACCGCATTGACCACACTGACTTCATTATCTTCAATCAGTTTTTCGAGTAATATCGAGACAACACATAAAAGGCCGCTCTTTCCAGCACCATTCCTGTCACAAAGGCCATGTAAATTTATGGATGTTCAATCGTTAAATAAAATACAATGTTTTCATTCCCTCCATAAATTTGCGGTATGTTAGATGTTTAATTTACAGTATCAATCTATGCCTATCAATATCGGATTGTTCATTGTGATTTTGATTGTACAAAGGTTATGTTATAAAATAACAGACAATAATTAAAGGCGAATGGGAGACACGCAAACTTAGTACGTACAGACAATGCAACAGGATCGGTCCCTTGAGGCGAGATGATTTGGAAGCGTCTTCTACTTCATTGATGAATGCAACAAAGTGTTCTGCCGACTTCGGAATATTGAATTTTGTATCCCAGTCCAAGTATTCATAGTGTGGAATCATCACGTCTGTTTTGGTCTTTAATATAGCAATATCATACTTTCACAGGGAATGTTTGAGCTGTTATATAGTCAATGCATTTAACACTGCTGTGGTTGGAGGTGGTGCTATTGTTTAAGTCGTTGGTTGTGGTGCCTTTGCTGTTCTTGTTGTTTTGTGATCGTTGTTTATATTTATGTTTTTTGAATTTGTTTTCGGACGTAAGAAAACTGTTTTAAATTAAATTTAATTTTATAAAAAAAAGAGAAAATGACATTTTGCTAATTTTGGTAAAATCACATGTCTTAAATCTGACCTTTCTTTCGTGTTTAAAATGCAGCATTCTTTTTACAAAGTGTATCTCATTCAGAGCTGTTGATGATCGTACGGAAACCATATTCTTCTTCAATGTCCGATTGTCACAAGGAAAGTACAAGCCAATCCCCTGTATAAAACAATGTAAGTAGCAGGAAACCAATTGTTCGTATTTGCATTCCCTATAAAGGATATCATCATTGTATCTCAGTATGGGGTTCATTAGCTATCAAAATTTATAGAGAACGTATTTTATGTTTACGGACTAAATACATAAAAGTCGCTAACATTCTACAACGTGCAGCCCATTTATTAATGACGCCATGATAGAACTTGTTTAACGAATAATATATATTATATATGCGAATATTGACAATCAATAATGACTTCCTTATAAATGATTTGACATTTATAAAAAAATCAGATTAAAACATGGTGTTATAATATTTGAAGGTAAGCGTAGAAGATTAAAAACGTAACTTTTTAAAATATATTGACAGTCTGATATTACCTCATGCTTTTCCAAGTGTCCCTCCATACTAACGATACATGAACAGTTTTCTTGAACAGCAAGTGTGATGAAATCAGAAACTGTATCAGGCAGAGGTGTTTGCGCAACCAAAAAACGATTTCTCGTTCTTAAACTCTAAAAGTACAGGTTTAAAAGGTCATAAATGATAATTCCAGCAATTCATTAAACGCAAATTATCATTTGAATATATAACATTCACTTACGTTGATGTATATTGCATTGATGTAATCAGATTCGCCTGGTTTCAAAAACAGATACAGACGTGGTCTATTGGAATCACCTAACGATATAAAATACCAAGAATACAGATCATGTATACACATAAACACAAATGTTCAACATTACAAGATATACAATTTTCAAATGAAAAGTGGTTTTGAAATTTCAATCTATTTGATGAGATATGTATATGTGTAAATCGTTGCATTTGAAACATATGTAATATATGTATGATTTCATGTTCTTTAAAGAAAAAAAGATCTTTTGCAAACAAAACAATCGAGGTACCTGGTATATCCGCGAGTTTCCTGTTTTTGATTGTTAGAAGCCGATTCCTTCCAGTAGCCTGTAGCTCCTTATCCGACTTTTGCTCTTGGTTCAATTGCAGTTTCTGAAACATAATGAGAATGCATTATTACATTTAAATATTATATTATACTATGATCATTTTTTCATATAAGCTTGAGTAAAATATGCACATAGTAATTCAAACATGGATTCATTTAAACAGTCTATACTTTCAGTAGCAATCGTACCTCAAACTGCTTGTGTACCTCCTGTTGGCTGGACATCGTCATATATTCATGGAAGTGGTCTCTTTTTATCAACGACCCCTCCATGGTCAATGAATGGACCAAAGCTTGGTAAAGAAACTTGTATTGACTCTTTAAATATAAATCATATATATTAAATAACCGTGATTCTTAGGCATAGGGTAACATCCAGTATTTGTTAATTTTCGACATATTGTTAAAAACCTTTAAAGAATGCATTTTTGCTACATTTTGCTATTCATCTGAATCTGTCATGGGTTCTCTAAGATGAAATGAAATTGGTAATGAATAAAAAATATATTATGTACTTAACGAGAAAATAATGAAAAGTAAGGATTCAGTCTCCTTTCTGCCCATTAAATATATTGCTTTGAGTTCAACTACTATATTTAATTCTGATTTCCATCATTTTCAAAATAGAAATGGTACTTCTAAATTTCACATATCAATCCAATGGTTAACATACGTCGCCATAGAAGAAACTGAGATTTACTTACCACCAAATTGCGGAGAATAATTTACATTGTGAAATAACGCTTAAGAAATAAGGAACGGTGCCGTATTGCGACAAATGATTAATCGGAGATGTCATATTGTCTGAGCAAGGATGTCGATGGTTCGGGGTGTGAATTATAGTTGTCTATGGAGCGGACACGATCGTGATTCATAGCAGGTTATAACTCTATTCACAATAGTGATAACGCTTATAGCACTATTCACATTGCAAAAATAGTATTATACATTATATAACAGTTAACATCCCACCATAGTCTGAATCATGTTGAGTCTGTTCTTTCTCATGTTGAGAACACATCCCGGGATATCTATTGCTCCTTCCGCCTCACCCTCGTTAGTCAGAATGTCCAGAGCTATATAGGTTCCTGTTCTTCCAACACCAGCACTGAATTCAAACAGATGTCAATATCAGTCTTTTGAATTTTCCCTGAAGAGAGACTCAAACACGCATGTAATTTTAATTCTGTTAATCTAATTTTGATTTACAAGTAGCGTCAGTTGCAATGCGTGTTTTTCCATGCTTTATGATATTTTTCGAGAGTGTCCCAGTAAATCGTTGTATGTATTTTTATGTTTATATCTGGCATACAATACATTGAAGCTAACACTATTTCATCAGCAATTTACCTGAATGGAAAGCCGTTTAACTTAAAGAAATGATAACAGTCTGAAATTTGCAGCTTAAACATTTAACCATGTATGCCAAACTATGCATAGGATTTAGTGACTGTTTTAAATGACTTTTTGTAAGAAAATAACGTTTGGAAGACACGACAAAAACTTACTCAATGTTGAAAAACTGTTTCAAAAAATATTATGCACTGTTAGCGTGTGTGATTCCATAACACGTATCTAAATAGATTTATTGCGTTTGAAATTGTTTTATGAGGTTGAGTTCTTATTTAGTCAATGAGTCAATGTTTCTATTTATGTACTTCAGAGACGGGTTTATTCCACTATGCTATGCATTAGCCAATGCATTTAACAACTTAGATACACCTAAGTTACCGGAAAGGCCCGTCTATAAACGGCCGAGTTCATACATTTTCCTGTAAGCCAAACCATTTATCCTAGTACATATCAAATTAAACACATATTTGTGTAATACACAACCATGTAACATCTCTATTAAGAACATACCATGCAAAACGAATAATCACTGCTCGCATTAAATAGTCGCAATGGAACTGATACGGCTTTCATTAATAAGATTACCTTGTGATGGTAAGGGATCGCTTCTTAATCTAAACGAAGTTTAATGCATTGTTTTCGAATCGTTTATTATCATGAGTTTTTGGTGTAGGAGTCGTAAGCTTTTTAATTATTTCCTACACGTTAGGGATTGTACGCTAAAATAAATGTATCTGGAACACAGTTTGACATCTAACCTGCAATGCACAATTACTGGTCCGTTAAAGGTACTCGGCAAGGCGTTCACCCTCTGTCTTAACTCTATCAATGATGTAACATTATCAGGGACGTCTTTTGCTGGCCAGCTTGTGAATTGAAGATGATGGAGACTTCTTTCTTCGGAATTCTGTGTCCATGTTTAAAAAAGAAAGTAAAGAGCCAAGAAGAAGTTCATTAGATAACTATTTTATATGTGTTATGGTTATGGTCTTCAATATGTACAATCATATTGCTCTTCCGTTGGTACAGGCATATCTATATAACAATGAACGCCACATGTTCGGAAAACCCCTGATTAATATAAAACCGACGCATGGGTTTGGTCAATTGATGTTTTATTAGGGAAAAATGAAATGGATTTTTCATTGTTGTAGTTGGGTAATCCCAAAGACAAATTGTAAATGAAAAGTACAAAAATAAATCTTGAATACTTTAAAATGAACTCCATAAGTTTGGGAAAACATCTGGTCAGTGCTCGGACTTCAATAATCGTTAAGTGACATAATCTTGTCATACACCGAAATGCTTAAACATTTACTTCTCAAAAAAGCTCGTTTATAGTCACATCAGAAATATCTAATTGAAATGTACCTTAGAAAGCGTAAATTGTCTCCAAATGAAATCTGCGTACAATTTGTCCACCTTGCACACAACTTCTATATCGCCGTATGGTATACGTTGATTATGATGAGGCCAATATTGCTCGCATTTGGTGCTCTGCAAAGAAACAAATATGTGACTAAAATTCAGGACCATCTAGTTAATGAACTTAAAGGCGAAGGCAGTATCTTTCTGTTGTTCTTCAAATGGCATACGACCATAGTGGAATGACCAAATCCATACATCTTGCATCTCTTTATAACATTTACTGACGTATACATGTACTTATAACCTAAAAGTTGATGTTGCTTTGTAATCCAGTTCAGAATTGTTTAAAAAATTTAAAGTATCAACAAAACCATACCATACTTTATAAGAAGTCTATTTTAATTAATATGTAATATTCAAAGTTCCACCCACATCAAACTTAATCATGGAAGGTAATCTACCTTTCATTAAAAGATCACATTACCTCACCCTCTACCAAATTGGTCAACATGACAATCTTCTCCACTTCCTGTTGCCAGACCATTCGCCAGAACTGGCCGAAATCGTCAAGCTGTTTAGCCATTGGACCTTAGAATTGTATTATTGATTCTTAAACATGTATATAATCAGCAAATATTCAATACCGTAAGCAATTAGGTTTTATATCAATTTAGTTAATTATTCACGAAAATGGTCGTTAACGTTGTGATATAATTGTTTTCATATTGCATTATAATACATTAAATTATGTGTTAGAAATACGTGAAACTTACCCAAGGTAGAAATGTATGCATTTCGTCTTCTGAATCCCTGAGAAAGAGAATCTAAACTGTGTTAGTTATAAGAACCTTAATTTATTAAAAGTGTTTATTCGCGTTTTTCCATTTATTCATGAAATATGTGCACAAATCCTGGCTTAAATAGTTCTACAAATGCAAATCATCCATCCTATAGCATATACAATATTAAGTTGGTCTGTAATGCCTAAGCCAGAGTGTTATATGACAGAACAGAACATAACAAAAACATGTATTTGGACTTGACCATTTCAAGTTCATCTTCAGACAAAAAATATACAAGCCACGTTAAATTATTAAAAATATAATGTTGATTAATTATACTTCCTTAAACACATAAAAAGAAACTTATTGGTGAGAATATATATATATTTTATTTTTTTTACACGAAAATATAATTATATAATTGATCTATCGTAATGAGTGAAAGGTTTGTCACTAATACGGAGCTTTAAATTACTGCAGTTTAAAGTAGGTGCAATGGTAATAATAATATTGATTTATTAAATGCATTTAATGACTATATAGGACTGATTCTAGTGTACAAATTAATGTTAAAGTATTGGCCACAACGACGCGTTTGTAATGTCTTTTACACAGAGATACGATATGTATTTGTTATCTAGAACAAGAGGCCTATTTCAATAAGGAATTGTAGCCATAACTGCACTAATATTTAATGTGCTCAACAAGAGTCACGATTTATCAACATTACAATTACATTCTACGTATGTTTACAATATATAATACCTAATACATGTTGGGACACCAGCTTGGAACGGTCTATAAACACGAGTTAATTATTGAGCGTTGGTGTTTTACTCAATTGTATTGCAAACATAACGATATAGAGTATATATTTGTTGATTTCGGTGTAAGATTGTACTTTCTATCACAAGTGTCATGGCAAAATTATTGTCAAGAGTTGAGAAGACAAACAGTTAAAGAATTTTTTATTTATCATTTATTTATTATATTATTAATTTTCTGCAACATTTTCTCATTCAGAAATGACGTTTTTAGTTTAGATCAAGGAGATTTTAAAAATAGTTCTTTAAGTTGATATGTTCCCTCCTAATCCCCAAATTATTATGTTCACTGTTCTTATTTCACTGGTGAAACACAACCTTTCATCAGAAAGCATGAAAGAAATTATGATATAACGTTTAATTTTAATAACCGATATCATTTTCATTCATAAAATGGGCTCCTGTGTTACTGACAATAGACTTATATAAAGGATAGATACAATCATTTTGCCTTTTAAGAAACAACATACGTCTATATAGCTTGCATTAATGTAGTCTGTGTCTCCGCCGCGTACTAAAACTCGCGTATCATCATCTGAAATGAAACAAGCAAAACATCTACTCTTGCAACGAATACAAATAGTATGAACAGGGTACAAAAATGAATTGGAATCCACAGGCACCAGCGTATATTTTTAACGCTATATAGCAATGAATGACAACTAAATTAAAAAGAAATTGTAAGTGGCCTTACACGGGTAGATTCTTCGATACTTATTTTTGTGCATGTTTAACTTTGTTTGTGAAACTTCAAAGGATTTCACAAAACCGTATGGAATTTTCTGCAATAGATAAATCGAATTAAACATATTAAAAGGCTAGTTCATTATGTTAACATTTCAACGCAAAGTATGTGCACATTACCCTCGAGGTAATGCCATGAGCAATTATGATGAAGTACAATAAGGCGGCGAAAGGTACCTGAAATTCTTCTTCTAGTTCCTTTAAAGAAATATTTTGTACATGTTCTGGAAGATCGGAAACATTCAGTTTGCTAACTTCTCTAGCGTTGTTATAATAAACACCACATCTTTCAACAAATAGTTTTGCAGTTTCATTTGCGAAAATATCATCTTCGTCTGCAAAATCATTAAATGGAGATAACATCAGGTTGATTTTAGAGAAACAAAACTTTTAGAGCATTACATTGAGTTGATATGAACAGATATTTCTCTGTAATAGATTAAGTTTGAATGTTAATGTGCACTTTAAACACGTATCCTCTCTTTATATATACTCAGTCATATCGTTAGTTGGAATTAACATTAGTTTTATGAAATGACACATTTCTCTGGCATTTCGTTAGTTTAAATTAACACGAGCTTTATAAAAACACATATTCGTCTGGCATATGGTTGGTTTGATTAAGCACAAACACCGTATACACAGAGTAAACGTTTTAAAAAAAACACCTGTACCAAGTTCAAGATTGTCTTCTGTCAAATAAGGTGTATTTTTCCTATCAGAACTACCCGTAAGTAGACTTTCGTAATCGGGGTTTTCTATGATGATGACAGAGTGAAAATTGTCAGTATCCGCATTAGCGTTCCCTGCTCGCGCAGCTCCTAAAATACGAAAACAAGATTGTTGCCCTATTGTGTGTCTCTATTGAATTATCATTATGTGTTTGTTTGTTCAGTGGCTTATTATTTGATTGATAATCGTTCATAAAAGATGGGTCAATTTTCGTATAGATAAAGTAATTTAGCGTGTGGTGTGCACGTCTACCCAATGCGTATAATCGCTAATAATTTACTTAATTCAAACGTACTGTACCAAATCCTAACATCTTTAGTGCAAACATTATACGTTATAAAACACAAAAAGAACATAACTAATTGTACAGAGGGTTCATACGTACTTCCTTTTTTCACTGTTGCGTACAGGGCGGAAAGGTTCTCGGTTTCTTTTTTGGATAGTTTGCTTCTTCTGAAAATAAATAAGGTACCCTTTACATTTTCAGGTTTACTGTTACCAATATAACCTATGATTCAAAAATGAAGTAGCTTAAGTCAGAAGTAAATATTTAGTGTTCAACCTTCTCCGAAGCAAACAAAGTCCAACAACCACAATGACAGCAAGAGCGACTACTCCTCCGCCAATTCCTCCACCAAGAGCTTCAATTGACGATGGATGTTGTTCCACTACTGCTTCAACTGCGGACATTTCAAGAGCAAGATGAAATCAAAATGAAAATACTGTATAGAACAACTAGCAAACCAGGACCACTTTGTTCAGGAGTAATTTCAAACACGAATTGCACTAAAAATAATTCTGCTTTAGTAACAGAAAATTTTATTACATTTTATTCATTCTAAATGAATACTAATGTTGAAATAGTATACTGAGTCTAGTATTACCTTGATGACAAAATCTTCCCCGGTATCCTGTTTGGCAACCGTATAAACACATTCCTGACTCTTCAAAACAAAGTGTGCTATTGTTCTTTGGTGAACAATGGTCATCACACTTGTTTTCACATTTCTTTCCAAACGTATTTGTTATGCATCCATATTTACAATTGCCATCAATGCCACACTTGGAATATTTACAGGTAGTGCTGCATTCTAGTCTACATTTAGGTCCATACTTGGTATTATTTTTGCATTGTGTGCACGATCCATCTGCTTGACTGCAAGATAAACATTCTTGGGCACATTTGTTGTCACAGGTTTGATTCCAGTATCCATTTGTGCAGCCTTGAATACAATTTCCCGAAGACGAATTGCATTTATTATTAACGCATTGTGAATTGCAAGCTTCACATTGTCCATTTCTATTTGGATAATATCCTCTCTTGCAAATGATGCAATAATTATATTAAAAAACTTAGCACATGAAAGACAATTCTCAAGATAGCACAAGCAACATTTACCATCATTTGGATAAAAGGAGGTGTTCGTGCATGAGTTGCAGTTAACTGAATTATCGCAAATATCTGTTCTACATGTACACAGTTTCTGCGTGTTCGAAAACCCAGGTTTGCATTCGGAACATACGTCGTGTTGTTTACAAGAAAGACATGACTCCGGGCAAGACATGTTACAGTGTTCTCCGAAATAACCACTTTTGCATGATAAACACGACCCATGCTCTTTTTTGCAATTATTTCCTTCGCACTCATCAGGACAAGGTATTTGACAGGATACCCCAAAGTATCCGTCATTGCACGTTAAACAATGGGACTCATTTCCACATGTCTTACACCATTGAGGGCATGTTTGCTCACACATGTCTCCATAGTGTTTATTGTCACATGTGTCACATTTATCTCCTTTCCAACCAGATTTGCATGTGCAAGATCCGTCTGGTGCTGAACATGTATCAGAGCATCCTGTAGAACATTTCTGTGTACAGTCGTTACCGAAATAACCCGCGATACACTGGTCACACGTCTCTCCGATATAATTGGCATTGCAATCGCATGCAGCATTTGTTGACACACAATTACCGTTAACGCAGTTTGCTGTACATCTATACTGACATATATTTCCAAACCATCCATCCGTACATGACGTGCACTTTGTAGAATTGACACACGTTATACAGTAATTGGGACATTTTTCACATAGTTCTTGTTGTAGAAAATAACCGTCAATACACCCATGACACTGTGAATTAAGAGTACACGTACATCCCGTGTTTTGACATTTCATGCATGCACCATTTGTAAGGTAATATCCGTGCCTGCATCCAATACAACCGGACTGCTTATTGCATTCCAAACAGTTATATCCACAATAATGCTTACAATTGGCACCATAATATCCGGTATTACATTCTGTGCAACAGTGCCATTTCTGACACGTTTTACAATGACTACTACACTCAGATTCACACTTGTAACCATAAAAGCCAGTTTTACACTCTTGACAGCTATGTCCTCTGTCGCCGTTACATATGGCACAATTAGTTATACTGCATTTGCTAACACACTTATCACCCCAATACCCATCTAGGCAGCCATAATTGCAGTAATCTTCGGTTCTACATGTGTAGGACTGTCCGGTTTTGCAGCAACCACAGTTCTGACACTCAATTAGAATTCCTATGCGACATACAAAACATTTTTTTCACTCCACAAGTAAATTAAATTGTTTGGACTGATGCCGTATCATGGGACTTTGGAGAACATATTCTGATACCGATGGTATCATTAATGTACGTGCATTAAGCCTTCACGAAAGAACACTGAAATGTTCAAGCCTACGCAATCCCCTTTTAAAAATATAACAAAAACTAGAGTATTAGAGCGATAGTCTTTGGTAAACGTATTACAACTTTACTCATATGACGTTGTACCTACCTGGAGATTTATATCAAGTACCTTTACTTGTAGTATAATAAGTAAATATGTGGAATCTCATATGACTGACAAAAGTAATTACATATATACTATTTTAGTTTGTTGAGTCGTTTGTCCATAATGACGGTTATTATAGCATACTGGCACACAATGAAATCACCTTTTATATTATTTTTGCACTATACTTTCATTTATATGGTTATGACCTATATCTATAAAACAAAATCACCTTAGTTTAATTAATAAATGAACTTCCAAAAACTTCCAAAGCCACTATAGGAAAATTGAGAGATTTCTTTACTCTTGATGCATATAAGCCTTTACCATAATTTTGAAACAACCAGTATGTTTATAGATGACTTTGTAGTTATTATTAAGTTTTTCACAATAATCCGGAAACTATTATGTCAAATGACGGTAAACAATCCAGAATTGCAGAACATTACATATATCAATGTAATTTAAATCGCCAAACTTAAAACCGTGTAGATTCATTGTTTAATAAAGGGGTGTAAATGCATTTTATTTATTTTTTGACAGGAGAATAAGCATTCGATGAACTTTTATTACAGCAAAATAAAAAGATATTCAATATTCATTCAATAAAGCTGAATAAACAAGCATGTACTATGACAACAAGATAAATGAGTACTCAATATGTATTTAGTTTAGCTTTATAAATATGCATTCAATATGCATTTATTTCAGCAGAATAAATGAGAACTCAATATGCATTTATAACAACAAAATAAATGAGTACTCAATATGCATTTAGTTCAGCGTAATAAATATGCATTCAATATGGGTTGTTTTTTCAGCAGAATAAATGAGTACTCAATATGCATTTATAACAACAAAATAAATGAGTACTCAATATGCATTTTGTTTAGCGGAATAGATATGCATTCAATATGCTTTTATAACAGCAGAATAAATGAGTACTCAATTTGCATTTATAACAGCAGAATAAATATGCATTCAATAAGCATTTATAACAGCAGAATAAATGAATACTCAATATGCATTTATTAAAATGTAATAAATGAGTGCTCAATATGCATTTAGTTCAGAGAAATAAATTAGCATTCAAAAAGCATTATTGTAGCAGAATAAATAAACGTTTAATAAGCATTTATTACAGCAGAATATAATATGCTTTTCTTTCAGCGGAATAAATAGGCAATATACATTACAAATGATATCATGAAATGTGACGGAATAAAACAGAGGAAACGATCGACATACTCCTTAAAAGAATCTACAGTTAGCTTAATTGTTAGTATATAAATACAGAATCAATATATCAGATATATTAGAGAGTTTTGAATGAACATAATTGCTATCGCAGTTAAATGTGACTAAAGTTAAAACATTTAACTTATTTTTAACTTTGAATATTAGTTTAAAAATGTCATACAGAAGACTTACTAAATAAACATATGTGTTGCAACTTTTGCAAAATCAGGTTTTTTTTGAACAGACAACAATGTTAAATTAAAATTCTTCGAACATGAATTATCTCTTGAAAATATTTTTTGAAAATGAAACTATTTTGAAGTCGACACAAATATTCTTCTGCAGACTAAGAGTTTTATTCCACCTGTTTGAAAATTCAAACGGAAATATTAAATGTAACCATTTTCATTTTAGAATGACGATGCTTTTCATGTTTTTTATGTTTATCAAGAGATATTTTAGAAAAAGACCTATTCGTATGTACCTGTCCATATCTTGATTTTTGAAAGAAATGCAAAACAATATTATGTTTCTTATCCGTCTGAGTACAAGTATATAGAAATGTATGTTGATTGTTAAAGAAGCTTTGTGTTTAAGGCTAACACTGTGAATGATGTATGTGGAAGTTTAACGTTGTTTCTGTCCATATGCACTTCTTATTACTTTAAATACTACAGTTTCATACTTTACTTTACCTATAAGATGTTTGTGTTTATATCTGTAGCTTCAAAGACGATTCACCTGGTGAAAATATGTTTGTTATCATTTCCTCGCTTTTGAATACACTGCATTGTTTTAATAGCAATAGTTTAATTTCCATTCATTTTTTTTGAGAAAAAAAAGATAAAACATTTAGCAACTGTAGTGTCAAGATGCATATCACGCGAACACTAATGAAGATGGTATTGTAGTTTGATGATTGTTATACATTTCTTCTTCACAGAAGTACGCGGGCTTGAAATATAACAAATGGCAACACCAAAGGGGCCCGGAAATTGAAACAATATCAATTATAGGTTGCTAAGTCCGGGCGACCATATTTTTTGTATGTTATATAAAAGTCATATAGTTTTGAAAACAAACATCTAAGTTGGTAAGAAAAAAGAGTGTAATGAGAAATAAAGGGAAAAACGAAAAAATACTGACCTTGAGCTTGCACAAATATCAGCCACAGAACCACCACATGGAAGCAAACCTCCATGCTGATGTCATGAAAAAATACAACTTAAATACATTCAAATAGATATGTCATAACTTAAATTAAAGCAACACAATTATAGCAAGTATTGTATACTTCAAAACATATGCAAACTTTAAATTGTTACTTCGTTTGTTTCCAAATGAATTGCGATTTAAAGATGAATTGCCTTTTAAATATGTCACCACACACATCACGGCAAGTAATCAAATTTTTAAAACATATTCCTAATTCAAATTCCTTGGTTTCTAAATGCATCACGATTTTGAAATTAATCATCATTTAATCATCAAGTTTAAACAATCCAGCCTCGAAACTGTTTGACAAAGAAACAAGGAAACGCTTGCTGATTGTTTTACGGGATTTGTGGTTTACGTATTCATATAAATTTCATGATAAGTGTTAAGCTTTATAAAGAGTGTGTAAACGCCTTCAATATTAAAAAAGTAAATGAGGATAATTAATCCCACATACCACACTCTTAGACAACAATACCACTCGCTAAAAAATACAAGACTTTTAGTTACAACAATAGAAAATGAATGTATTATACATGTTGAATAATAGTGTTAGAACAACTAGAACGATAATTTGTTATCTACTCAGGCCAGTACTTATACCTAAATTAAAAGTATATTTAATAGTTCACGTATGCAATTTAGATCACGGTACATATTTCATATTTTAAATTTAAAAATTAAACCTTATATTACGATTACGCTCAGGTTCGATATAACCTAATAATTCTTTTTATTACGTATTTCATTTTCAACACTTTCTTAAAGTGTTCAAAGTAACGTTTTCTTACTGCAGTGCTATTGTTTCAGTCAACATTTTGTAAAATATAAGAAATGACTACTATTTAAAGGGTCTTTCTTTTTTTTTTACTTTCGGTGTATTACTCATTGCACGGGCTTATTTCTTTTACAATCATAGTCAAATATTCTGTAATTACCTCCCTATCTATCATAATAAAAGCGGTATTATGGTGGTATTCTTAAATGCTGTCAATATCAATATCTAAAATGCACTTGCCCATCTTTGCATCCTCTTGATGCATGTCTAACCTTTACATGAGCGTGTCGTAACGCGTCTGTCTTGGTGATATGTCCAGCTTAAAGATAAAAACTCTAACAATGTATGTCATGTGTTTATGTTCCGGATAGCAAAATCCGATCCGAGGGCACCTGCGTTGCCATGTAAGGAGGCTTGTCTTACTTTAATGCAGTATATATTTTCTAGCATACCTTAAGTAACATATTGTATAAAAAAACTACATAGAAAATCAAATTTTTGAATATTTCACCAATAAGCGCGTGCGATGATATTTTATGACGTCATGACGCGCAGTAATTTTCATTCACTGCATACGTTAGGAAGTTCGTTCAGTATCACGTCTTTTAAGGGTTACTTTGCTTTATTTTGAAGTTAATGTGTATATATCTCATCTATTGAAATGTCATAATTATATTTACATAAATAAGAAAAGAAATTAAAATATATTAAATCACAGCGCGTGATTCACCTGGCATGGGGGTTCCAGATGGAATTTACAAGCACGACTGAATTCATCGGAAATGCCTATCCGGTGTGCTAGAATAAAATATTTCTTCTAATACAAATAACACCATGTAGGCATTACATACTTGACTTCTTTACGGTATAGTATCATTATTTTTCAAAACTGGTCGGAAATTGTACATAATTCATTTAAATAGAATAAACAAGGTGATAAAAAATATTGTTTGAATCAAGACCACTCGAATAAATCCTCCATAATAAACAGTCTAAATCCCGGTACCTGGTATGTTTTTTTTCCACTGAGGCATATATCTGAAGCAGTGACCTCCATTGACGAAGCTTGAATTTGAACAATATAGTAAACATAATGCAATAACAACTAATGAATGAACTGTTTTTGTATACAGTATAACACCGCTATTTCTAAGACGTCGTGACCCAGCTAAATATTTCGAAATAACGATCATTCGAAATAAACATTGAGAGAAATAATCCGAAGTTCCACCAACGATTGTCTCAGAAATCCGGCGCATCCGAATTCTACTCTACCGGCGTCAGTAAATATTTGTGTCGTGAAATTTCAAATGGCTGCATTATACCATTGTATTTTACACTATGTGACGTCGCTTTACTCCCTCCCCCTTTATTGCCGATCCAGATATCCTCCCGGGTTTAATACCGGGCCCTTCTCCAGATTGCTCGACAGTGGGTCGAGTGATAAAGCATCGATTGGTGTTGTTGTGGCAGACATTTAGAATGACAATTCTCCGAAAAAAAAACATCCGTTATATACAAATAACATCACTCAACATTCATCACTGTATAACATACGCAATAAAAAGCTAAATACAGGTTTTAAGTATGTCACATAATGCGATGGTGTACCTTCCGTCAATACTCATGGCACATATACTTACCACGTGTGCCATTATAGACAGGATTTTAACCTCTAACTTTATTTTCCCTCTTCTTAATGGTCAATGGCCATTTTAAAATTGATATTGATGTCATATAATCAGTCAATATAATTTGCCGTATTTGGGTTATTCGGTGTTTCACTTGATTTAATTGTTATGTGTCATCAGGCCTCGAAAGCTTTAATCAACATGTTGATTAAACTTAATTTATGATTTGTAATTATATATTGTTATTAGCGTTTCACGTTCATGTTTAGTAACGTATCAATTATCAAGTGATTAAGTTTTCCCGCCTTATTATGACGTCATTTGATCAACTGTTTCCGGTAACGGTCGGGTCGTTCTATTTACAGGATTGACAAGAAAGAATTGTCGTAAGGTTTTCTTACATGAAATTAAGTATTTTTTGGAAAGAGATAATTAACTGTTGGTGTCAATATAAATAATGACTTGCGTAATTGGTGTCATTATCGAGGATATGAACGTTCGATTGGTTTAAGTACGCGTGGAATCCTTCAATCTATGCACATTTTAACTTGTCAAACTGCGTTCATACACCTATAATGACACCAAACACGCAATTCATTCCTTAGATATATGGTGTTATCTGATTAAAATTTAATAACATGATACATAATAAATAGCTATAAAGTCTCTTAGTGGCAACACATTTTATTGTTATGTTATCATAAAAACGTACTGCTGAGACTTATAGAAACTATGACACAATGTGCTCATGTATGGTATATGTTGATTATTATATGCCTAGCAGTTTCCTTTCCCACAACCAACATTTCAACTAATGCACGCCGTATTAAAAATCCGTATCACTTTACTGTCGAATTTTGATCCCATATCATGATAGAACGGTTATAAGTCTAGGAACTACATTCGCGTCGCAGAATTTAGCGTGATAAAAATAACTGAAAAATGTCTTATTTTAGGAACATAACATGAAAGGCTTTTACTCGTGCCACCAGCAGCAGGTTAATATTCAACAACTTTATATTCAAAGACACATGATGAGCACGACATTTTCTCAACTGAGAAAACTTGATGTATCTTGGCAAATGTTTGCAAATTTGAATCATTAACGAATTGTATGATGAGTAGCTAACCAAAACAAAAAAGAAGACGATTTCGCGCAATCGATAGTAAAATAAGATGGCAATTTGTAGTGTTTGTTTCATGAACTTCCCTCAGTTTTCTTTCGACCGAGTTGTTCAAATGGTCGCGTTACAACATAGTACAATTAATATAATTAATATACCTTTTTGTGCTGTGACATTTAATAATTGTTTTTTGTATAAGCATTATTTTGTTACTGAGATATAAATTCCTTTGTCGTTATTTTGCTCAATAAAGTGAATTCTGTAAATGCTGACTTGTTTCGCTAGAGAAGCTTCCCTTTACTTCAATACACAAAAGTACATTACTTATTCATATGTGGCTGTTGTCTTGATTTCCAATTTGATTTTGACCATTGCCAACACACAACAGAGCTGTTCACGTTACAGATGTGATGATTTGTAAACACTAATTTGATTAAAGCTTAAAATACAAAGCAAATAAAGTGTTAATTTTGTTTCTGTAACATAATAGATGATTTTGATACTTTGGATAGAAAGATGGACGGGCTGAGGTCGGGCAAGAAAATTATTGCGGGGAATTGGGCTTAAAAGATGGACGAGATAAAATGTTAACAAACAGGAGGCTTATAAAGAGTTTGAGACTAAATGATTGACGACGAGGGTGAGGGAGGGCTGTCGCCTTTTACCAAGGATTGAAATTATAACTAGTATGCAAACACTGTACGGCTTGCGTAGAGTCAGTCATTTGTTCATATTTGTGCCATATCATTTGAGTCGGAAGTCGTATTACATAGTCAATTAGAGCCGCACCATTACATTTACGTTTGCTGCAAATCATACACTTGCTCAAAAGCGCGGGATTATCATACTGACCCTTCTATTCGTAATACTTTGTTCCCCACTTTAAAGGGCCTTATTGAAATCTTAAACTATAGCAAGGACATCATTGGTCTCGTAACGATTGTCTGTTTATGCATGACAGGGAATATGTTAATATATATATATATATATCTTTATTTTTTTAGTTAAGTTTTGTTTTTTATGTAGTATATGTTTGATTTCCCTTTACAAATCATTACACACGCTTCATTGATTATCAAAATCTACCACAATCTTTAATTCTGCAAAAATTGGATATATTTATAACAGTTATAATCCAAAAACTTGAAATACCCTATTAACCTTGACAATTGTTTTGTTTGGAACAATTATTTAGGGATACCATATGAAAACGAGAATAACTGAGCAATCAGGACATTTGTGTTCACATAATGAATAATCACAAACAGGTAGGGCACCCAGAACGTGAGTAATTTAGATTATGCAGGGGCGCTATACTACGTTATCAATGATAGAGTTCACAAAATAGAGTTTCGCATAATCAAATACCGTTGAAATGTATCTAATATCATGCCCCTTTCCAGAATCAGATCGTGTGCCTTATTCAATTAATGAAATGCCAATGCAAGACCCCGGTTTCTTGACGCACGTTACAAGTCTCTTGTAACAGGATTTAGCTGAACTCACTTATTTTATTTTAGTCCTATTTAAAATGAAATCTTATTTATAATTATAACGATGATCCATTTATTTCTTTAATGAAATGAACATTGAGTGCGCTTGTTACGCTTAAGAACTTTCGTGAATTTGGGGCCGGGAATGGAGGATATACACACTTTATTAACATTGAGTGACTTGAAGTTTAACAGTGGTGTTCAGAGTTATTTGAAATAACTTTCCTAATGCAATAACAAAACAACTTTGTCCACTTGAACATTTTCATCCTGATATGAATATAATGAAAGCGTAACCTTCATGCCTGATCAATGTCCACTATTCCTTGTTTTTGTTAACCGCTTCATATGGTAATTGTTATGTCCTCATTCAATAACCTTTAGAATTTTGACAGGTACAGTTTACTACCACGAATATTATTTGGTGTAAGATAATGGTTGCGAATGGAAATTCCTTAAATTTCGCAGTAACTGTAGGCTCTTATTCTAGCTAATGGAACGTATTGCATCTTTTGGGTCCTTTGACATGTAGAGATACTTTTGATTTAAGATAATTCGATCTCATTTAATGTCAATATATAGTTTATATAGTCACACGTGACACGCGGAAACCAAACACTTCCACATCAGAGCCTTGAATGTATCATGTACGTGGTCATTAGTATAATTTTTGTAGGGTTCGCGACCGCTTGAAGAGTTGCGTTTTTAACATATACTTACAAACTATCAATTAACCGGGAATATTAGTAGTGTGTACATACGATTAAGGCTAAGGATGCATAGGGCCTATTTAAATATGATCCTAGGCTAGATAAACTAAGAATAAGTTGCACACACGATACAGCCGTTTGAGTGTCATGCTGTTATAATATACAATATTTGTTCGTCTATAATGTTTTCTCAGATATAAACCCTTTAATTATATACACATTATGTACAAAAAGGCGGAAACATTTCATGTTTAAAACGAGGAAAAAATAATTTAATTAAGTATTATAGGTATACTAGTTTATTTACAAATATAAGCACATTGAGACATTGTTGACATTGACATGTCTGCAACATTTTGGCATAAAAATATACTATTGTTCATGTTGTCAAAAATAATCCGGTAGCTGCTGTCACAAATGTGTCAAACAATAATATATCGCAAAATATGCTCCACTCCTATACACAATCAAACATGTTGCAAAGGATATATTTTTTATTCGGTGTTAAATATTGTCCAAAATTACCGAGCGAAGAATAAGCACAAATACAGCGATTCAACTCTTGGCTTTGCCAACGTTTTTGTTTTGTTTTAAGGTCCTAAATGTTTTTATTTTAAGCGTTAAATTCACACAAAAACTTTATCTAGTGAACATTTGCGATCGTGTGATCATGCTTAAACACAATACTCCTACAGTAAGTATGGTTAATGTTAAAGATTGCGAAAATGTATAATGTGACTTGTATTATCAGGACTTTTTTCATATTTCAAAATTTACTGAAATGTATTTTTTTTTTGCCTATGCCCAAGCGAAAGTGGCTGTTTTATTACGCTTGGTTTGTGAATTATACCTTTCCTACATTATATTTATTGAAACATAAATGAGAACATGCGAAGTTGTTTTATATTTAAACTATTTATAATGAGCCATGTTTGAATATTGAAAGAAAAACATATTAACGCAACCTTATTTACTATATATGTATACATTTTCGCTTTTCTTAAAAAAATTGTCATTTTTGCCAACATCAAAGCCGGTTGGCTAAAACATATAATTCCAAATAACAAATTATGGATAAAGAATTTTATTACCATCATGAAAGTTATCAGTGTTATGTAAATCATTGTGTTCCGTATTTGACCTTTAACTGAAATTAAACATGGACAACCTTCACGTACTTCACAAGCACCACTATATGTTTGGGTAAAAAATTTATCCCTTTTTACTGGTCGAGAGGCTGTCACGTGCAAAGACCACAGGAAGTGCAAGGAAGAAATTAATGCTTTTGTTAACGACCTTGGTATCGAAATTTATAATGTATTTATGTAATCAAATATAAAAATAGTATTGTTCTAATATATATTTGTGTATTTATACATGTTGTGTTAGTGTTTAAAATTATAGTGTGGCCAACAGGAATGAAGTATTTTTCAAAACTGCCGTACATATAACTTGGTAAATCATCAGTCATCATTTATTGATTTTAATCAGCAGAGGCTAGGCAAAAATAAAAAAATAAAAATCATCAGTTGCATTTACCAAAATGATTAATTGAGATGCAACTTCGCCGCATTTTAACCACATTAGTTGATAAACAATGACCTTGTCTATTACTTAAAAGAACTGGCTGGCGTCAATTCTTTACTTTTGTCTTAATGTCAACCCATTTATATGTTATACATACCGACTTGTTCATTCTGTCATAACAAACAACGATGTTTTATATAACATATTTTGCTAGGCGATCGCGGCATTCGTAAATACGGTGTTATAAAGCTGTTAGATTATATATTATTAAGATATATAAAACCATGCGATTAACCTTGGTCTTCGCAATAAGAAGGAAGTGTCCAATTAAGAAGTTTTGACTTTCTTAACTTGATACATTGTGTGTGTATATGCGGTGTTATTATCTGCTTTCGCATCCAAGTTACTTCCTTATTTGATAGCTTGATAGTAACGTTTATATTCTATTTGAACGTTTATAAAATAAGTGTTTTAAGTAAATTTGATGTATAGCTTAATCATGGAGAATTGTTATAAATTGATATTTCTGTGTCTGATATTTGTTCAAACTCAAGGTATGTATATATAATGATTGTGTTATTTTTGTATTTTTTCTAGGCTTTTGTTAAACTTAAATTCGTGGTTTTGATGATGATGATGATGATGATGATGGTGATGGTGGTGGTGGTGGTGTTGGTGATGATGATGATGATTGTTGTGATGATGATAGTGGTGATGATGATCATCATGATGGTGATGGTGATGGTGATGATGATGATGATGATGATGATGGTGGTGGTGGTGGTGGTGGTGGTGGTGGTGGTGGTGATGATGATGATGATGATGATGATGATGATGATCATGATCATGATCATGATCATGATGACGACGACGACGACGACGACGAGGATGACGACGACGACGATGACGATGATGATGATGATGATGATGATGGTGGTGGTGGTGACGATGGTGGTGATGATGGTGGTGATGATGTTGATGAGGATATTGTTGATGATCTACATAAGTAAGATATATCTAACAATTTCATATTTGAATGTCTAAATAAATATTTGATCTGTTTTGTTTAAAATCTGATGTTGCAAGTATAGTATTTTCATCATGTATCGTTATTCTCTATTCTTTAATGCAATGTGTGGATATATAGTTACATTAACGCTACTATAATTATTATACAGCGATAGCTATATTAACAGGTATCCGTACAATTCACTACGTCACACAACCTATACAAAACGAAGCTTTGGGGAGCCTTAGAGAACTTAATAAATCTTTGAGTACATTTCTGTAATATAATTAGTTTCCGGATCAAATAAGTTCATAAACAGTTGTTTCCATAAAAGACATAACACTTAAAAACATAAAATAATGGGTGGTTAGTTTGTTTTAATGAAAAAGTTGACCAACAAAAAGTATCGCACACACTTATGTATGCATTTTTTACTTGCAGAAAAGTGTAACTATATAATATTGGTTGAACATTCGCTTAGGTAATACATAATTATACTGTTTACCCTCAAACCCGGGGCCGGGATAACATTATTGTTTAGAAAACCACAAAAAATGCTATTATTTAGTGTTGAACGCGAAATGCCTCTTTCCTAGCGAGTGCATGCGCAAGCTTATAAGTAACCCCTTCAATAAATGCGCTACTAGCACTGGCGTATGAATTGGTTGAAGACTGGGTAAAGTGTGACGTCATTGCATTCGTCATGTATTGTATAAAGATCATTAATTTTGCAGTGACACTCATTGTCATTTTATGATACTTTTTATATGTGCTAGTATATGTTATATTATATTGTAACATACTTTCTAACAAAGTGAGAAGCGAGAAGAGCACACAACAACGAAGTTAAATAAGTAAAGTAACAACTACTATGTACTGCCAAGCAGTAAACACGGTAGTTGCAATGTTGAAGTCCGATGGGGAATGCACTGCTATATAAACTGAAGCAACACAAGTTTGAAATGCGTGTTAATAACTGTTCGTGTGTAATCACTTATAATAAGATAAACAAACACAGTCAAACATAATCAGATATGATTTTCACAATGAAATACTTAGATGGCAAATTTTCATTTGCCACGTTGATTTCCTTGTTTAAGGGAGTGAGTTTTTACTGTATACGGTGAACGTGCTAGTTTGTAAGCTGGGAAGAGTTATGCCCTTGCATTGGAACTACATTATATTCCACATAAAGCATTTAATTTCAGTAACTACTGCGTGTTTACATTGTAAAGGTGAACACGCTAGTTTGTACCTTGGGAAGAGTTATGTCCTTTCATTGGAACTACATTATATTCCGTATGCCCATGCGCACAATGATTTCTATAAAACGGCTTTCTACTATCCACCAGGCTTGGACATATGTATAGCGCAGTAGAATAGATACACATGCTTTAAACTTAAGGAGTTAACATAATGACCGACGGCTTGTTTCTACAACAATTATACGTTCTTCTTCAAACGCACTATGTTGTGCCTCGTAGTGGGCAGTAAAGAATTTTAGCAGTAAAAGAATCGGGAGATTCGTGAGACCCTGTTTTATCATGAAACTGTATCCACTTTCTTACACAGTGAATATAGTAACACTAATTAATAACTAAACGGAAATTTGGCGTCTGTAGTCGGCTAACTAGATTATTGATGTTCTGCTTTGACATATCCATTCTAAAGGATTAAACGTGAGTCGTTACGGCGATCTCATTTGTGGACTATCTAAAAGCCAGACTTCAGACGTCAGAAAAGCGTTTAACGTAATTCATTTTTTACTTTGTATCTTTGTTAGGTCCATTTATAAACGTACTTTTTCAAAACATCGCAACTTCACTTTGATAAAACACGGCATTCCCCTGAAATTTCCTCATAAATCAAATGGACTTAATGAGTTTGTGCAGTTAAGTTTATATAAACGAAATCATTAGGACAAATAATACTTTTCTGAACACAAATATTATGGTCGGGTAGTAAGAAGATATTGTTGAGTGTTCCAATAATTAAAATAAACTTTATTTTGTAAACGGTAGCACTTATTTACTGATGGCTGATGGTATCGTCATATGGATTTGTTCAGCACTGTCGGATAAAAATACGAAAATATATATACAAATACACGTTTCCAGTTATTTCCGTTTAATTGAAGTTGATCAATACAATACTGATTAATATTAAAGGAATATTATGTACATTTTTTAACCAAAAAAAACAACAACACTATATTAGCTTGTGTACTATGAACATAATGTCGTTAACATCACTCGAATACACATGACATTTCAAAAAGTATTCGTCAAATTAAACAAAAGAAACAAAGAAAACAGCTGGTTATATGACGAACATAGAAAATTAAGTACCCATTCAATACATATTTCGGAGATAAAATACAACCACAGTGTCAATAATCTAAATATGAATCTCTTTGTTAGAAAAGGAAAACCACAGATAGAATGAAAGATCCAAATGGAAGACGTATTTCGTATTTCGCAGACATTGAGGGCAAAAAGTTAAGTTAAATTAGTTTATTAAACGTCCCTTCTTTTGCGTGTAGCTGGTATCAGCATTTCTATTTAATTAACTTCCGTGTTTATCAGATTACATTATTAGATACATTCTTTCAAATATTGTTGAACAGTTGATTTATCTTAAAAGTATATGTCCGTAAAACATCGAACAGTAATGCATTTTGAAAAAAAAACAGAATAGTTTGTATATTCTAATTTTGTTTGTAGAATAGTAAAAAAGCCGGAATATAAGTGTTGATATACAAATTTGAAGGTGCCTTCATCTCGATCATGGATGGTTACCTCAGCATGGTGATTGTTTGTCTGATAGCTGTTCAAATTCAAGGTATGTAGTTCTCCTGTTGTTCTATATTTTTTGCAGGATTGATAATTTATACTTAAGTGAGATCTTCTTAGTAGCTTAAATGCGACTGTGGAATTCCTTTTATTAGTTTGGTCAATATAATTTTCAATTGCATTCTACCAACTTACATATGTAGATACTCTACATACTTTCTTCAATACAAGTTAAATATTTTTCGTTTAGTAATACTTATGTTAAAAGCCGATTGATTGGCAATTTCGCATTTTTATGCTTTCTCCAGATCGCATAAACTATGATATAACATCTCTTTAACACAGAAAGAAGAATTGTTACCAGTTTTCTTATCTCTTTTTTTTCAAGTAATTTGCGTACAAATTCCCGATGAGTGTCAGAGTTGTGGTTGCTGTGCTTACCGAAACTACAATATA
Organism: Mya arenaria; assembly: GCF_026914265.1. Taxonomy (NCBI): domain Eukaryota; kingdom Metazoa; phylum Mollusca; class Bivalvia; order Myida; family Myidae; genus Mya; species Mya arenaria. The sequence goes on from NC_069131.1 coordinate 34,223,720, forward strand.
TGTGATAACAATGGTTACTGTTATAATGGGTGTCAAGATGGATACTGGGGTGACAGGTGTTACAACAAATGCAAGTACGCTAACTGTTTACGATGTGCAAGAATTAATGGCAATACTTGCGAGGAGTGTAAAACAGGCTACTACGGATACAATTGTGGATCTTTGTGTGGAACTAATTGTAATACGTGTGACAAAAATAGGGGATGCCTTTCTTGTGTGAAAGGATACTGGGGAACATCATGTTCTGATGAATGTGGATATCAATGTAAATCGTGTAACAAATGGAGTGGTTGTACAGAATGCAATGCAATCTATTATGGATCAAGATGCGAATATTACTGCGGAAACAATTGTGCGAGTTGTGATAAACGTGTAGGTTGTACTGCGTGCGACACAGGGTATTATGGACCCTCTTGCATGTGTGATGCAAACTGTGTTCATTGTGATAACCTAAAAGGATGTACAGGATGCAAACTCGGATACTATTCAAATAAAGGAGTATGTTATGAATGTGTTTATAAAACCAATGGGTGCACATGTTCTAATTCCCATAACTGCATTGGTTGCATTGAAGGGTATTTTAAGGAGTCATACCTTTGTTCACCATGTCCCTATAACTGTACATCGTGCACTACGTCTACACAGTGCACTTCCTGTACGGACGGTCGATTTGGAAATATATGTCAGTATAAATGTCAAGGAAATTGTATACATGGTAGTTGTGTTTCAATGCAAGCTTTTTGCCAGTGCAAAAGAGGTTATACTGGTTATAAATGTGACCATTGTATGTCAGGATACTATGGTTTCGGCTGCACGCAGTGTTCACTAGGCTGCTCTGATACATGCCATCAACATGACGGATTTTGCACTTGCAAATATGGCTGGGCAGGGGATAGATGTGACACATGTGCTGATAAATACTTTGGAAACATGTGCAACAGAAAATGCAATAGTAACTGCGAAGCATGTACTGCGGAATATAACTGTTCCCTTTGCATACCTGGACGTTATGGTGATTACTGTCAATTCAAATGTGGGAAAGGCTGCAAACATGACAAGTGTGATTTTAAATCAGGATATTGCCATTGCAAGAATGATAATTTCATTACAGGATATTGTCATGATTGTAAATCCGGACAATATGGTCAAACGTGTGAGCAGACGTGTCTACAGACGTGTAATACATGCGAACACGAGTCTTATTGTCTTTCCTGCCAAAGGGGATATTTTGGGATATCCTGTAAAATACCATGTCCTGATGGGTGCGAAGGTAACAATTGCAAACAGGAAACTGGATCATGTATTTCATGCAAACGCGGGTATTTGGGAGCACAATGCAACAAAACTTGTCCCGAATCATGCCGATCATGTGACCAGTCCGGTAAATGTTCCGAATGCAAATCTGGTTTTTCAAACATACAAAGACAATGTACATGTAGAACAGATATTTGCGTCGATTCTGATTGCAAACTATGTACAAATACGTCGTATTTTGCAAATGATGATTATTGCTGCTTGTGCAACCTTGATAATTGTGTTTCTTGTGAAAAGACTCTGGATACCATAAATTGCAAAACATGTAAACTTGAATATTTTCCTGACAATAATGGACAGTGTGAAAAATGCAATTTACAATGCGTCGCAAATGAGTGTGATTCGTCATCGGGAAGATGTCTTCACGGTTGCTCAAATGGATATTGGAATGATTCCTGTGAAAAAGAGTGTCATACAGATTGCTTATCTTGCAATCAAGCACATGGATCGTGTTTACAATGTAAGAACAATACAAAATATGGACCTGATTGTAGACTGGATTGTAGCACAAACTGTAAAAATTCCATGTGTAACATAAGTGGCAATTGTACATACGGATGCATTTTAAATATGTATGGAAACCAATGTGATAACATGTGTAAAGAATATTGTACACCTAAGGACAATAAAACACTTTGTTCTGAAAAGACAGGAATGTGTTTATACGGCTGCGACACTGGCTTCAGGGGAATATTTTGTCCTAAAGGTAAAACAGGCTTTACTTTCATAGTTGTGTCTACATTAAAATTGGATTTACCAAGAAGACTTTTGGTTAATAAAACATAACGTTTTTAATGCAAATATCTAAAATTTGTTTCATGCGTTGTTTATATTTTTTGTTACTCTTATTATCTCCCAAGTCATTGAAACAGTAGCGGAAACACAAACATCGTCAGCTGCAGCACTTGGAGGAGGAATCGGTGTAGGAGTTGTAGCTCTTGCTGCCATTGTTGTTGTTGGACTCATTTTGCTGAGAAGAAGGTAAGAAAATTATATTAAACGTCTCACTTTAGCGTTATTAATGGCATGCAATTTTATTATTCATACTTTTTAGCTTGCTTTATGTTATAGTAAACTTGAAACTTCAATTTAATCCAACACATTTTTATTAGAAGAGTCAATATGAGCAACAGAAGAAAAACACCTGAAAAAGAACCTGAGAACCTTTCCGCCCTGTACGCAACGGTGAACAAACGAAGTACGTACTATGAGCTCTCTGAACTGTCAGCAATGTTCTTGTGTACTTATAACATATAGTTTTACAATGTATAAGAATTTGTTCAAGTTAGTTCCAAATAAGTTACTAATAAGGGAAAATGCTACTGTAATTGAAAGTTGAATAAACACTAAGTTATCTTACAGACGACATTTTGAATACATGCATTTACCTGTATTACAATCACAATATAGCTATTGTCATTTTCTATTAACGGTTGAATGTTGATCAACTGTGGAGACAAAAACATTTTCATAGCAAACAATGGAAACAAAAGATAATTATTGATAGCTAATTCGCTCTCTCAGGAGCATCCCACGTAGAGAACGCCAATGACGATTCCGACAATTCGCACTCTGTTACCTTCATAGAAAACCACAATTACCAGAGTCCACCACCGAAGAGGTCTGTCAAAGAAAGGACTCCTATCTTTTCAGAAGACAATCTTGAAATTGGTAAGAGTGTTATTCAATTGGTTAAAATAAGGTCATTTTATGTTTCTACCATGCTTCTGTTATATCAAATGAACAATATGCTAGGCGATTTATTTAATTTACAAATATCGTGCTTAGTTAAACCAAATTTATGTAAGATGATATTTTCTTCATGTAAAACTTATGTTAAAGCAAATAAACAATATGCCGGACGGATCTTTCAATAAAGCTTATCTTAATCTGAAACATATGAGATGCCAACGATATTGCAGACGAAGATGATGCCTCTGCAAGGGAAATTGCAGTCAAATTTGAGGAAAATGGTGGTGTTTATTATAACAACGCTAACGAAGTCGGCAAATTCAAAATACATGTTGCAGATCTACAAGAATATGTGCAAAATTTATCTTCGAAGCACACAGAAGAAGAATTTAAGGTAAAGTACACCCCATAGATGTTCATTATTCTGAATTACTCGATTCTTTTAGTGAGGGATCATGTGCAAGTATGTCGTATTTAGATGTTTATGTATATTATTACTCGATTGTAAACGAATTGTCCTAATTTTCTTCATTCGTTAATCTTTCATTACAATGTTTTATTTTAAACTTGCAGAAAATTCCATATGGTCTTGTGAAAGCTTATGAAGTTTCACAAACCAAACTCAACATGCACAAAAATAGGTACAGAGGAATCTACCCGTGTAAGAACAGAAATTTCATTATCAACTTACTGTGTTCGCATTGCACAATATTTACATTTGCTTAGTTACTTGACGTGCATACTGAATAAAAGACGAGCTGTTATGACGTATTTCTTTATCTCAGTACAGTGCTCTTTTAGGATTTACGTGACCTTTTTAGCCAGTGAAACATGCAGTAAGAATCATTGGCTTCTAATGTATACAAATGCAAAGACAGTAGGGCACGCTTGATATGCGATCAATCCTTAATGCTTAGAGTTCACGAGAATTGTTGTGCAACGTTTCAGTATTTAAAGATCAGTCTGTTTGATTTCAGATGATGATACGCGAGTCTTAGTTCGTAATGGAGTAACAGACTACATTAATGCAAGCTATATAGACGTATGTTGTTGCTAAAAAGGCTGTTGTATTGTAAAGTGTATCTGAACATTATATAATTTTATGTGTTGTAACAGAGCAATATTAAAGGAAAATTTCAGTAAGTTGAAAACTATATTTGGATATTTAAATCCCAAGAAAACTCAAATTTCGCTGTCCGTTCCAATGCGGTAACCCACATCATAACTTTTAATGACTTTTACTGTGTACATATATGAATTATATCAGTATTTTGTTTATTCGTGCTGTGTTTCGTTGATTGTCTGATAGGCCTTAACCGTATGCCTCTCAGCAGGCTTATCTTACAATAGTTGGCTACAAGGTTTGCCACTGTATCAATTGTATTAGTTTTAAGTATAAACATTACTGTTTTGAACTAGACGAGGAGGAAAAAACATTTCAAAAGTGTCTTTGTGGCAAGTGTTATGTAATACTATTGTTTGCATAAGGAAGAAGGAAATGTTTGCCTCAATCATCACAACAAACCTATTATAATATTGTATATGCTGAGGGATTGCCGAAACGCAATAACCCAATTGTTTAAACCATTACTTCGGTATACAAGTCACTGCATATTTAATATGGAGTAAATATAAACTTTGACAATCAATTACTGACATTACATATAGCATTATTCACATTTTATTTCAGGGATACAGAAAGCGGAATGCATACATTGCTACCTTGGGTAATATTACGTACTTCTATGTAATATCATTAAGTGATGTCTGACAATATGATATTAGAAAATATTTAACTTAAATGTGTACGACCAATTGCATGGTGAATTAACTTAGTTCATATTATCCTAATTGCTTACGTTAATAAATAGTTGCTGTGTATATAAATGCATAATAAAATCAAAATCAAACTTACAAGGTCCAATGGCTAAGCAGCTTAGCGATTTTGGCCAATTCTGGCAAATGGTCTGGCAACAGGAAGTTGAGAAGATTGTCATGGTGACAAACTTGGAAGAGGGTAAGGTAAGGTGATTTAGACTTTATGACCAAGTGTAATGTATGTGTGATGTGGAATATATTGAGGTTAGATAACATTTTAATTTAAATGGCCTTCTAAGTACGTTATAATAATAAAATGAATTGACAACAAATGATTGTTTATATAAACAATAATGAACTAAAATAAACAGCAAAAACATATCCTAAGCTAAAGTATTCCTTTATGTTTACTTTAAAACATACGGTACCATATGTTAATAAATAGGACATAAGTATGGATTTTTATTACACTGACGATCCTGATAAGTTTGACATTGCCGTGGGAGTGAAGTTCCGTTAACGTCGCCTTTTAGTTCATAACTTTTTGGTCCTAAATTGTATTTAAAAAAAGTTTATATTCATTTCTTTGCAGAAAACCAAATGCGAGCAATATTGGCCGGACCAACATCAAAGTAAACTATACGGCGATACAGAAGTTGTATGCAAGGTTGAAAAACTGTACGGAGATTTTACCTGGAGACAATTCACACTTTCTAAGGTACATTGACCATTATGTGCAAAGTAATATACCCCCTTCTTCGAAGGAGGGCATAATAACTAAAAAAGAGACCACAGGCTACAAGTTCATTGTTATTATTGACGTTATATAACGTTATTGACGTTATATAACAAGGCAATCAAGGCTTTCAGTTATTTATATGTCTTATCAACTTTCATCATTAGCATAGGTTACAAATGTGTTTTGTTTTTTATTTGCAATACATGTCACGTTTTTACAACTCAAACAACATGTAATTTAACTAATATATAGGATACGGATCATGTTGGTGCATCTTTGCTTAAGCTTACTTACTTTCCTGTGTCTAAAATTACATGAACTTAAAACTAAACTTCGGTTACACATGGTGCTTTCTCCGAGTGTCTACATATCTGCATTGATTAACCCCTAAATAAGAGTGCATTTATTAAAAGAACACTACGTAATATTACAGATACAACTAAGTGTAAACGATGTGACCGTATATATTTCTAAAATAGGTGCATATGGTGTAAGAACAACAGAAGGGATTTATTGTATATGGTGCCTTATCATAACAATAGCCATGGTCGTTCCAAGTACAATATTGTACTAAAAAAGGACAGTTATAGTTCATTTTGGAATTGAAAGCAAAGATGTGCTGATGAAAAAATGCAAGCTGTGGATGAGATTTAATCGATGCAAACATATGTCGAAGAACAGTCAGATTTAAGTAAATTTCTGGAATTAATTGTTAACGTTCATCTCCACAATCATGATGTTGTGCTTAATACATTGTTATATAGCCAAATGCAGGTTGAACAATAGATTGTATTGAATCTTTTTAAGAGATAAAAATGGGATTCGTTTAAGCTTAACACTCACGCATAATGCCTTTTCAAAACTAATACAATTCTTGGTTCCTTACATTTATTTATAATACTATACAGCACAATACACAAATACGTTTTTAAAAACCCAACCACAGTGCAACACTCAAAACAGCTTAATCTGAATTTTCGCTAGTATCAGTAGTAAACTAAACCATTTGGGAAGTATAAACAACACAATCCGTTTTAACCATCTCTGCATCTTGAACATCACTAAAACGACTAAACAAGAATGCAGCCATATGCCTTTGAGGAGGTCACAGCGTTTATGTTTGGTTGAGTGGTCTATTCGATTAAACCAGCTGGTAAGCCGTATCCACAACGACACTGGCCGTCTAAACAATGCCAGTCCTGAGCCCAGTCTGCTCCGTCACACTCGGATGGCATCACGCACTGTGAGGTCACTGAATGTGGCTATTAACACACTGAAAAGGCTGAGGGGGGTTAAAATATTGTGTGAAAAAACACGGCTGTTCAGTATCGGCGCATTGTTTTTGTTTATCACTTTCCATCCAATCAAATAGTGTACCGTTTTAAAAACAAATTTGTTACCGAATAATTACAATAAATCAAACAAGTGATTGCTTTACGTTTGTTGTAGTTTTCTGAATTAAATTTATTCAAGAAACAATACGTAAATATATGAATGATATCACGATAATGATGATATGTCTTTGAAAAGTTTCTTTTAAAGTATATATCTTGTGTTGTGTGTGTTTGGCCCAGAACTGTGTGTCTACTAAACAAGATCGTTTATTAATTTAGGTTACAGGATTTCTCACCAGTACAAACATTGTTTCAGTTCTAAATCGAGCAGATTTATTGATATATAACGTCAAAATCATTAATCTGGACAACAGATCAATGAGTGTTGCTTTTTTGTCCTTAATATTTCTTTTATTTACTCTGTAACGGATTCTATCAACACACTTTACCGGAAATCAGTGATGTATGCCAGTTGATGTGTACATGTTACGATAGCTCACCGTTTATCTTTAGCTCTATAGGTTCATGATACAATCTGAATTTCACTAGTATGGGTATGTTTTACAATTCATACTGGATTCAATATCATATAAAGTTTAATTAATACTGCGTTATTTAATTTCACATTGAGGTTTTATCTTCAGCTAGCTATAAATAACTTTATACGCAAATCATGTTCATTTCGTTTTGCCGTGAAATGTTCACTGGGACATGGGCTTATTTCGGGAATAAAATATATGAAAGTTTACTTTAGGTAACTGGTTTTGAATAAATTCTGACATTAAAATGTTTAAAAATTATAAACCTATAAGTACTTATAAAGTGTAACGGTATGGGTTGGTACCGCGAATTAGTTACAGCTTCCTCAACGTATGTTTCTCTAAATTTAGCCGCTTAAATACTAATTGTAACTCAAGCATGTCTCGGACCGTTCCAAGGTAGTAACGCCAACACTTTTGCTGATACATGTATGTTAACGCGTGGTGTGTCTGTCTGTGTTGTTTATATACTATGTTCATTTTTTGGTCTAAGCCTTTTCCATCTGAACAAAATTAAGCTTTATTTGTTTGACTTCTATGCTTATCTCTGTTGTTTCCATTGTAAGGTTTAGATAAAACTGATTTGTGTATTTACACACATTTTGACACATTTTGTTTCAGGGTATGTTAGAAGACAACGTAAAAGTAGCATGCTTAAAGTTTAAGAAATATTCTATTATGATTCAACTGCATTGATATGTTGGTATAATATAATTACATACTGATTGCTTAATTTCATCCGAAGAAGACAATTACTTTACCAGAAAAAGAAACGTACATAACAAGAAAACGATCAACTTTACCAAAAGAAAAAAAAACTTTACAAAGTCAAGCTAATTGATAAATAGATGACAACTGACTGTCCCTGTTCAGAAGATACAGCTAGATTTGCAACATATTCCTGAATCAAATTTCTAACTATCTAGCATTAAGGACCTAATAGCGGCTGTATATGATCGATGACGATAACCTCAATAGTGTTTACTCAGTAAAAAAACATAAGTATCACACTTCCCTCTAACTTATGTCTTAACCTGAACAAACACGCGACACATTTTGGCCATTATTCACCATTACATCATTGATATGTGGCTTATCCGTTTCCGATTCGTTGTTGAATATTATATCACGTAGTAGTGGCTTAGTACCATTTACTGTTTTTTAGCATCGATATCTTAATATGCATTTTCTATTGTTCCGAATAAATAGTGTTTTTTTAAGATAAAGATGGTTAACTTTTACTCAATTGTTTGTGTTCCCCCTGCTACTGCTGGTCACATGTAATTTGCTAAATACATAAAGCTTGAATTTTCAATTAATTCATCACTTAAAGATAACTTCCATTTTGCCATTTTGCATTAAGTATGAGTTCCGTGGTTATTTCCTAAAGTCTTCTTTAAGCTATTTTTGTTAGATCCGTGTCCCTCCCTGCTCTCACAATCGCAATGATTTACAATAACTTGCACTGCTTTAAGTGCTGAATGTCTTGGGTGTGTTCGGTCTCATATTCCTGTTTTCGACACGAACATTTCTTGTTAATATTAAAACGGATATCCAACCATGCTTTAAAGTTAAACGATAGTAAACGAAATAAATTGTTTATTTTATATGTTGTTTCAGAAATGGACTCTTCATGATATTGAATTTTCGTTGTTTTATTTCTTCATGCTTTGTGGTGCCTTGAAATATAAAAGGAACACATGGACAATGAACACGAGCTTTTTTATGTATCAACTAAAGCTTAACTTCAGAAGGTTTTCGATACAGAAATATACAAAAAGGCTAGTTCTAATCTCACTGTGGACGTCTTGTGTGGCAGGTAAACATATACCTCAGCTTCTTTATTGATACAATGCATGTACTTAAATGATAAGTTTGGTATAAATAGTCATATGGTATTGTTTTTTTACTTTTAAGAAATGATAGCGATTACCCCGAGAGAGAATATTAGCATCATAAGAGAAAGAAATGGATTTTAAAACGTTTTTGAAGAAAAACAAATTCTGAATTATTTGAACATTAAAAATACCATATATAAATCATGGTGGTTTAAAAATAACAACATTGCTTAAGCAAGGGAAAGAACGTTTTAGTTCATCTGAACCAATCTTGATACCATACCTGCAAGCTCTACCACTGGTCCGTCAAAAGTTATCGGCAAGGGCGTTCACTCCTGTCTAAATTTAATAAGGGATGAGACGTTGTATCCAAAAGTCCTTGTTCTGGCACGCTGTGAACTGAAGGTGATTTCTTTCTTCGGAATTCCCGTTATCCTGTTTGTAATGAAAAATATATATATAATGGGTCATAGTAATAGTGTATTGTGATGTTTGATCTACGATGCTTATCAATTTGTTTTTGTTTTTAAGGTAAATGCTACGAAAGCGCAATGTAAACTCTATTTTACTTAAGATGATAAATGAATTGGCAGTAAATGGAATATTTTTGTTGCATTCCATACTATGCGTATGACAATCATTATTTGCTTTATATTAAAACTGATGTTGTGTTTTTTACATCTGAGCTAAGAAAACATGTAAAAGCTTATGTTACAAAACAATCTGTTAGTTAAGACGTTGTTGTTGTGCTGGAATATTAAACATTTGTATGAAATCTGTTACATTAAGGAAGTAATAATAGCTCTTGTCTTAGTCCTCAACAACTTAAGTGCACATACTTAATTCAATAACTGTTGTTATTTGCAAGTGGGGAATATTGAGGTCAGTTAAAATAAATTAGATGTTTTAGCTCCCTTCCTGAAATCACACTTATTAAAACAGTTTTTTCTTCATATTATAAGGAAGAAACTTCAATAAGAGATGACATCTCACTTTAGTAAACTATTTATCAAATCATTCAATATGAGCCTTATCTCTGTCCAGGTTTCTCAAATATAAATTGGCAATTGCCGCTTGCATGCGTGAGGTACATGTTTAAAACCTAGACCGACTCCTTCAAACACGCTACAATGGTGTACGTCCCTTTCCGTTCGTTGGCCTTGAGGGTAATACTGGAAAAACTTGGAAGAGTACTCAGTTCTGATAACTGCCTTGATAGCTGAAGGTTGGAGTTCGTGAAATGGGTAAGTCGTGCGAATCGCCGATGCCACTACCGTATAAAGTCACAGGTTGTGTTGTCATTTGTTTCACTTTTCGGCTATGGTAATATTATTCAGAATTAGATTAAGCTACTTTATACAAATTCAAATTAACCTATTGTTTTCGGTTTATACTCCAACTACTGGTAGTGGTCCAAGTAAATTAAATTTTACTTGAAAAACGTTAACTGTCTCTAAATGAAATGCTGCGTACAGTGTTTCTAGTCTTGCACAAAACTCTATATCGCCGTACAGTTTACTTTGACCATGATGAGGCCAATATTGCTCACATTTGGTTTTGGCAAAGAAGAAACACATATTTAACTAATTATAACTGATTGAGAGAGATAAGTATTATAATTAAAAAGAATAATTCACAACGGCACGCTAATGCAAGAGATGTTTGCAAAATGTTAAGGTAAATATAACTGAAAACAATAGTTCAAATATAAATTTATTTCAAGATCGATATAGTTCAATATATATATTTTACTAGTTTAACTTGTTGTTCATTCGTCACAAAAAAATTACAACCCTCTATATTATAGAAGGTCAAACATATGTCATTAAAAAAAACACCACCTTACCTCACCCTCCAAACCAAGTTCGTCACCATTTCACCATGACAATTTTCTCCAAATTTCTGTTGCCACTCCATCGCCAGAATTGGCGAATCGCCCAGATCAGGCATTGCATCTATGTTGTATAACACACCATATACGTTATTGTACTTAGCATTAACTAAAAGGGTTTTTTAAAACAAACAATAGCGTTTTTTTTAATGTATTTCGTAGAAAATTAGAATTATTATAAACATACGGTTAATAAGTTACATAGATGATCCGAAGAAGCAATGTAGGCATTTTGTTACATAAAACCCTGGAAGAAAGAAGTTGTAAATACTCACTACGGCTCATTTAATTTTCATAATATTTCACGCGTAGTAATCACGATCCCAGAGTTCATTGATAACATTTGTAATCAGAAACAGCGGGGATGGATTAACCATATTGTTATTGTTAACACGAACCGGACTTGTTTAAAATAACATGCATATTGTTGTTTGCAATTTTGAAGTAAAATATAAACAACCATAATGATATATTTTCACATAACATGCGACACATACGTATTTACAGTAGTGAAAAAACAATCAATAACATGTTTACAGTTTTGACAAAAACAACCGGTTCTTAAATGATAAACTTCAAATTTTGCTTCACAAATATTGATAGCGGCAGACATTACCATATAAACTGATAATCTTCAAAAATATAAAAGTACTACACATACTAATATAAGAAATATTTATACTACTACTACTAATACTACTACTATATACTACATACTACGACAACCGACTACGACTAGACTACGATTACTACTACTAACTACTACTACTACTACTACTACTACTACTACTATACTACTACTGCCACTACAAACTACAACTACCACTTTCACAAACAACCCAATACTACTAATCTACTACTACTACTACTAATAATGACTACTACTACTATACTCACTACTACTACTAACTATACTACTACTACTACTACTACTACTACTACTGCTATACTACTTCTACTAATACTACTACTAATATACTAGCTACTACTACTACTGCTGCTGATGCTGCTGCTGCTGCTATACTACTACTACTAATTCTACTTAATACTACTACTACTACTACTACTATACTACTTGCTGCTGCTGCTGCTGCTGCTGCTGCTGCTGCTGCTGCTACTCTACTACTACTACTACTACTACTTCTACTTTCTACTACTTCTACTTCTATACTTCTTCTACTTTACTACACTATTACTACTACTTCTACTACTCTCCTACTAGTATACTACTACTTCTACCTAATAAATACTAATAATAATTAATAAACTAATAATAAAATAAAATAATAATTATTAATGATAATAATCGTTTGTGATTTCTCATCGACTATTGCTTGTTGTTAAGATTCCGCTGTCTTGTGTGATTTAAAAAGCATGGACATTTTAGGTTATCTTGAAATCTGCCAAGGTCGATTATATTTGAGTATATATATACACATTATACTTTAAACTTCGCGGTGTCTATTACTTTTGAGCTGGTAGTAGTTGTTCGTGCCATATAATAGGCGAAATATAGAAATTAAGTGTTTCAAATTGAATACATTTGCACTAACGCGTTAGAATTAACAGTTTAATCTTAAATCTTTAAATCGATATTTCCTCCTCTCTACATTATTTGCCCGTATAAAAACAAATAGGAAATGACACGTCATTAGAGGATCACCGTTAAGATAATGTTAAACACAGTTAATGTCAGATGTTCAATGGTTCTTAGAGGGCATACTTGTTGTAACTACTTCAAATAGAAAATACACAAGTCATTAGAGGATCACCGTCAAGATAATGTTAAACACAGCAATGTCAAGATGTGCAATGAGTCTTAACGCATAATTGTTGTAAACTACTTCAATTCTCTAGTCTCTTTCCACAAATATATAAACATGAAATTAGTCTGTCTTCAGTATATTGTGATCTCACAAATGAAAAATATTGCCTATAAACATACAGCATGTGAAAACTTCTTAAACTATTTGGCGGCCATGCGTCAAAATGCAATGGATTGATGTTGTATCTAGTTTTTATGAAATTAAATGGCATTCAAGTGTTGTCAATTAAAGCACAATATTTTCTGTAAGAACACATGCATTTAAACATTATTTCAGTCAGCAGTTCAGTACCGTCTAACGTAAGATATTTACTTAAAAGAATTATCGATATACTTGGCTAATTGTCAAGGACATTGATCGCTAAATGGCGGGAAAAGTACATACGCATTTTCTTCTAGTTTTCTCCCTTTGGAACCATTCACAATATTTCAACGATATCTAGAGTAAGGTATCATTTGATGACATCTAATTCCCCATCAATTTATAGTAGTGAAATAAACTGTCTTGTTCTATTCTAGGTTATGTTTTTTTGTATATTCGTCGTAAAATAAACTGATTACTATAGTTAGGTTGGCATTAGGCCCACCGATTACCACGATGTCCCCGATTCCAGAGCATCGTGGCGAACGGTACAGAAGCGGGAGTCGAATCGGGGTGATCGTGGGGGAGCGTAAACGGAACGTGGTTGTATCGGGGACATCGTGGGCATCGGGACAGATTTTCAATCAAACTTAAATTTCACCACGATTTGCCCCGATTATTTTAATTCGTGACAGAGCGTGGCCTTGTAACAAAACGTAACGGAACGTAACAGAACGTGGAGTTACAATCGCAACAGATTACATGGGACCAGCGTGGACACATTTTTTCATCCGTTTCGGCTGCGACGTTCACGATAGCTCCACGCTCTGCTACGATCTAACCACGATCTGTTACGAATACACTTTCTATCATGTATTGAATCAACGTTGCGTCACGCCTCTCACTACACGGTATCCCGATTGTCGTTCACGTCTGATACGCTCGACACGCTCCAACACGTGTCCCCACGATAGCACCACGATTCACGCAAGCTGACTATAAACATAACAGCTTTATCTACTGGTACTCTAATCAGTTTAATCATGCCAGCGAAAACGAACAGGTTCCAAAAACTTCAAGAAATGTTGTGGTGATGTTCATCCGCCATCACACCATCCCCAACACTCCACAACCGGACGAATTGAAGATGCTGCGGGTGGAAACCCCATCGCCCCAGTATGGATGCTCCAAAGACGACGGAAATTCCCAGAACAAACTACAACATACACTGACCAGCAAAAAGAGGAAATTTAGATTTTCTCAAAGTACCCTTCCATATATGAAAAAACAGAAGGGCTGACTATTAAAAACATGCAGCTCAAGGAGGAAAGCTGTTAATAGTGCGAATAATTAGCCTAAAGTGATTATTTCTTGCTTAAATATCAAATCGTGACGTAAAACGTGTTCATTTGTCTAAAATCGTAGGTCAAATCCGCAGGAGATCGCAACAAAGCGGCTTTTTCGTGGGAGATCTTAACAGGACGTAAAGGAACGTGGTGGAGGTGGAAGCACTAGCAATCGTGTGATCGCCAACAAAGCGTAACAGAACGTGATGCAAATCGTGGGCTCGATCGTAGCAAAGCGCAGTAGGTAGCCGAGCAAAACGTGCTGATTTTGGTAATGGAGCGTAACAGAAGAAACGTGGAGTAAACCATTTAATTTCGTAGAGCTCCCCGATTTTTTGCCCTGACTAATCGGGGCTATCGTGGCCAGATTGTGGTAAACCTAGCAATACAAGCAGCTAGTTTTCTATCAACATGGCATTGCTTGATCATCCCTTTTTTAAAAAGCCTAGTCGTGTTTCGAGTATCAAATGAAATTACAGATGTCAGAGGTATCATCACCATGTAAAGGAAAAAAATGTTGAATTGGTTAAATGTTCTAAGAACCAAGTTTGGTATACAAAATGGTCGCGACTTTTACTGACGATCATCGTCAACAAGAAATAAGCAGCTTGTCGCCCGTAATGGCTAAACGTGGAAAATAGGCAATGTTTTTTTTTACTATACATGAATCACAATATTCGTGGTGTGCTACTTGTTTTATGTGTGCAATGGACGTAGATGGCGTTATAGAACGAAATATAACTTTTAGAAGCAAATACATTATACTTGATCAACTAAAAGCATGAAAACACTAAGACTTAAAGCTAAGGATTCAATTCAAGGGCGCTTTTAAACTTTTGACTAAATCCATTGCTTAATCATTCCCGTAATAAAAGCGTCTTTATCATTATGATTGAATTATCACGTTGTAAAGTTACGATGTGTGTAGAGGTTTACATCTCCATGTAAATCAAATAAATGTTCAAATGTTCACATGTTAAATTTAAGTCTTACCCGTTAATAAAACATGTAAAAGGAAAGGGCATTTAGATGTTCCTTCCGTCAGGGACGTGTTGATACCACGCAACAAGGAATAAGCGTTTGGTGATTCCTATTACCATTTATGGAATAGTTCCCGACCTTTCTGTTTTTAAGCGGACAAAGTACATTCTGTGCGGTAGAATGTGCTACTAAAGTGAGAATACGTAAATGAGTTGTCAATGGTCAAAATATTTTCCGATCCGCATACAATGGAGCACATTTGGGACAATCTTGAGGGCGACGTACTCATAAACGAAACCGGATGTGACTTCCCTATGCAAGAGTGGCCCGTTCTTTCAACTACCAGAATGAGGCAACCATTTTCGTAAATAAAAGATGCCGATACCAGGGAAACGGAATCTTACATCTTTAAAAATTAAACTTGATGTTCGCAATTGAAAAGCACTGCTTACTTGATTTATTTCGTTTTCTCGTCAGTTCCGGGAATACCCGTCAAAATTGTTTGAAACGATTAAGTTATTCTCACTACTAATCTCTATAATATTGTTCTCCTCTTATATTTAGGTCATTTAAAATAATATAAAAATTCAGCCTGACTAGAATGATCTCATTTCAAGGGCTTTATCATTTAGATACAGTTTATGGTGACATTTTACCAAAGTATCGGCATTAATGAAGAAAATATGGTACATGTGATAATATGTTGTTTTTTTGTTTTATTTTGAAGTTGTTCTGAGTAGATTGGAATTAAGCTCATTTGGCCTAAACGAACATGGATTGCATTTTTTTAGCCAAGTTTTGTTTGACAGAGTGAATAAAGTTTCTCATATTTTACGTTTATTGGAATCCTTTCGTCTCACATTACGGCTACGTTTGATTTTGGACGTTACATTTGCACTGTTCGGGAAAAAAAACGGGTCTGCAAATGGTCTGTACGTTCTGCATCTATCTCGAACTCAAATATATTGAAAAACCACAGTGTGCACTTAAATATAAAATTGAACAGCTTTGGTTTACAATGTTTCCATAGCGGATTCTGCATAAACAATGGCAATAATGACAGTAAAGTATTAAAGAGAATTAGTTCGTTCTTCTTCCGTGTTTAAACCGTTTATACGAAAAAAGAGGGTCGGATTCGTTTTTGCTCATGAATATAATACAATGGCCGCAACAAATTAGAAGCTTGCTTATCGGATTTCCGCACCTATTGTTCAGACGAAATGATATATTTTTATTTTTATCACTTGCACCCGACGATCTTAAAAAAAACGAGTTATTCTTTTACGAGCGCTAATTTGTTTGGTGGAATGTTTTCCCTTAAACATTTCAGCGCCGATAACTACTGTAGTCGACATATACTGCTCTATGATCTTAACAGAGGTTTCTCGATCGTACAAAATATCAAAAACACGGCATGGTCTCTTCAGGCCGCTCATGATCGAAGTCAATGGACTTTAAAATGGATCGCCATTGAATTTTTTCGGGGTTTCATAGACCGGATGCAGCGTCCAGATGACAGAACCACGGCCACATGAAAACAAATTTATTCCACTACTAGTTATTGAACAATACGTAAACAAAATATCCAATCTACAACTGTTAAAGTTGATAAATTTTGGACAATTGTGTTTATGTTTAAATTTGGCTCCGCCTCAAATAAATTGTTATCTACTGGACAAGAAGTGCTGAATTTCATCCTGACTGGCAGTTAGTTCTTATCAAGGTGATTTTGATTCGGACATGTCTGACCGGAATTCGATGACAGTTACAGTTAAAAGACAGTTTCCAATGAGTCATCTATATTCTCTTACACCTGTCTCAGGTTGAAACTTCAGGTGTGTATTTTTAACATTCTTGTGTTTCCTGCTAATATAGAAAATTTGATGTATTGTTTGTAGTATTTATTCAGCAAAATACATCCTTGTACTTTTGTGTTGTATCTAATGTTTCAGTAATGCATGACTGACATTATACTAACAAGAATATTTATAAATAATAATGGCTAATTATCAGCGGATCATGAAATTCTGTCCTGTGAGGCAACGAGGGCGTGCTCGTGTTGGAAACAGTGGATCACCGATGAGCCACGTGATGGACAGTATGATGACGTTAAAATAAACCTGACTGACATTTCTATGGAGCTTCATGCTATACCGTAGAGTTTTACATTCGCACTAAAATCATAACAAGCCGAAGCTTGAATTGTGTATAATTTGTAAAATAGTCAAAAGGGAAAAAACTATGTGTCATACTGTGTGGTTGGAAAGAGGTATTATCACACCTTGTGTTGTGAATAATGTATGTAGATTTTTTAGAGTTGATGTGTATATTTAAAACAATATATGGAAATCATTCAAATGTAAAATATTTATGCGCATGGTTTTGTCTATGAATAAATATTGCATATTTTGTATTTTCTTGAATATTTTTTTGCTACATATTAAATTGACACAATCCCCAGTATTGGCACTATATATGTTTATGTGTGTTTTACTTGTGAATTTGAAAAGATT
>NC_069131.1:34241656-34249156 GCF_026914265.1 Mya arenaria
TTTCCAAAATAAATAAAATTGCAAGTTTGAAAAAGGTGGGAGTTAAACTCTGAAAAAGCCTGAAATTAGGTTGGCGCTGGCTGATTTTTCACGGACATATTTAGTTCCAAAATGGTTATCAGTACGGAAAGGTTTTTTGTAAATGATCTACCGGAACTTAAATGGCTACCAAGGTCGTCAATCATGCAGTCATTGCAAGAGCGATAGTTGTAGTTTATATTTGATTGCAAATGCCTATATTCATTTTGTGAGTTATTTTTCAAGTCACCTTTACATCAATTTTCATGGTATGAGATATGACAAAGTATTTTAATAGATAATTATTCCTTTGCAATTTTTCCAAAGGAAAAGTGGATAACCTCGGTTAATACATTTGGGTATGTTATTTGGCGGGCAGGTGGCGGTGACCATTGGCGCTTGTGTCCAGACTTTAACGTAGCCAGGTTTATGATATTTTGAAATAACTTACCAATTATGTTGAACAAGAATACTGCGGTTTGGAGTTCTTTCATTTATTAAATAATTTATAGCATTGCATTTGCTTGATCTCAAATAGCATTTTTGCTAAAAGCGAAACAAATATTTTAATTATTATATCGCTCGCTCGCTTAATTACTTTTAGGGAAAAATCAGATAAAAAAATTATCAATGTGGTGAAGCCTAAGGATAAAATACAATTAAACTATCATTGTATTACTAGGCAAGAAAGAAAAAAAACGTGGTTATTGAACGTTTTACGCGTCTAGAAGCATCTAAACTCATAAAACCACAGCAAGTTATTGCTGGTTAGCATGTTATGTTGTGCACGTTTGATGCTACTTAGTTTGACTAAAATAATTCCTCTTTATCATGTACGAAATGACATGAAAACTTGTCGTATATAACCCTTAATAAGTGTACACCCTTCTCCTGAAACTTCATTGGAATGTTTGACACCATTGGTAGTTGTTTCCATGATATCGTTTGGAGATTTCTCTTAGTTGATGACTTAGTACAATATTACACAGATTTGGTGTGGATCAAGGACGTCATAGTGAAAGGGCTAAATTTTGGAGCGAAACTTCGGACATTTGACCCCCTTTCTCACCTACCGAAACATATGAGGTGTACATGTAGTCAGAGGATTTGGGTCCCGTTACGAAATCTGTCATTGCATTTTTCGTCTACATGCATGTGATTATTTTTTTTCTGCGATATCGACATAAAGCAAGTATCTTGGACAATTAAAGATTGTCTGAAATCTGTCCCTTCGTTTATATTTCATGTATATATTCTTCATTATTCTCTGATCACAGATAACAGATACAAGATAAAACACAATGTTTTAAACGATGTGCTGCTGGTTTTACGCGTACATTAAGAATATATGTTTTTGTAACTGCATTCCTCAAACCTACATAGCACAATAAAATATGCAGTGCATTTTACTTTTGTAGTTAATAAAAAAGAAAAGCAACATTTTTTTCACTTGAATACATTGGTTTTATATATGGCTCTGAATAAAAATACATGAAATTTGTTTTATATATCAATCACTTTTTCACTGGAACGAAGTCTATGTCTGTTTAACCGTCAACATGTATTATGATGTTGATAACGAATTACAGTACATGCAATAGTATACGTACTAAGAAATGTTGAACAATTCGGATTTACATAAAATAATATCATACAATATATGACTTGCAAACTTGAATTTACAATATAAGAAATAATTATTTTCCGTGTCTGTCCTGTTTTACTTTCGTCTGATCACAGTTGCTGCCATCACCATTGGAAACACTGTCTTTCTGTGTTAAGACTCAATCAGATAGTGATCCGCCACGAACGTTTTGCTGAAATAAAAGTTGTGCTTAAAATGAAGTTTCAAATCATGCCCGAGTTAAGTTCAGTTACGTCTGCATACAACTTTGCTCAGTCTTAGCAGGTTTTTTTGCGAATAAATATACCATTTAATGTAAAAAAATAAAGCAAGATGTTAATTAAATCCAAATCGATGTAGAGTAAGTGATGTAATACGCATTGCTTAAACTTAAAAATTTCAATGTCCTTTACATCAAGTTCGAGACGACGAGGACATCGAGCCAAGCGATATCGAGCGAACGGGTTTCGAAGGAAAATCAATTGCAGTGGAACTGTTTTCCTTACATAAATATCATATAATTGTTTCTTACGTATGTGATGTTGTCGTTTACATGTTCAGAGACGTTTGAATAGTCAGTTGTTTGTTCCATCGTGTGAACATCTGTTCCTTGAAGAGCCTCATACCTAAGATCATTGAGCTCAACCTCACGCAAATTAGCATCCACTGTGTCATAATCTTTTCGGGCTAAAGCATTGAAACATATGTGATTACGTGCAAAGAACTTTTATAAACATACCATTTTAAACAAGCGAAACTTCGTTTTTATAATTGCCGCTTGTGCCAAAGACAAAGCTAGTAGGTTGAAAAAGACAGTTATAAGATGCAAATTAATCGAAACGATACAAATTTATTGAATAACTTTACCGTCATGAAGTGAATTATTGCGTTCCGTGTTCGACCTTCCCCTGAAATACATCATCGGTCGATTATTTACGCCTTAATATATTCCCAGAAACAAAACCTCGGTACATTGATATAAAAACTGTTATTCTACACTTTGTATATATCCAACCTTTTCATTAGTCGAACAGCTGTAAGGTGCCAACCAACGGAGAGTTATATACTCTGTAAAAAATGTTGTTTGTGTTAACAAACTCGTGTGTGTAACAGGACGCTTTGACAAGATAAGCTACTGGAAATATAATGAATGTCATTGTCGTTATTTTGGTAGCAAAACATTGTGTCGATGTATTTGTACAAATAAACTGAAATTAAACGAGATATAAACTTCATATTCAGTCAAAAGCTATACATTGTATTGTTTTTATCTTCAGATATGCATGAAAGCCGGTATAATCCAATATTAAGTTCACCTATCATTTTTTTATCATTTTCTATCCATGCTGTCTTTTTCTTTTCTTTATTAATGACGTAATAAATGTATGTGTTTTTCACAATTGTTACGAACCTTTTACGAAACCAAAGCATAGCAATTATTGCAAGGATTATAAGCCCCACAACGCCTCCACCGAGACCCCCTCCAAGTGCTTCTGTCATTGTGGTCTGTTTTTCACTTCTATTTCCAACGTCTGCAGAAAAAAGATAGAAGTATACACCTATCTCCGTTGACACTAATCAACCTACCATATCCGAAATCAAATGAAAAGCTGTTATCAAACAAGCAAAATCCATATATTATATCCCTCGCCAAGTCATCCATTGTCGAAAAACCTAGAATTGAATACGAATCCAATTTAAGCAGTTTTCGGCAAAATTTTATGATATTTAAAAAATATCTGTTAATATGAAATGGAAACGTTTTTGTGAATTCACATTCATTGATGTAGCATTGCTTCATAAAATATATTCAGTAGATACATTTTTATTGCATTTCAATATAATAATTTAGTTTAACAAATTGTCTTTTAAACACTTCATACCACATATTATAGTTGCAAACTATCAGTATCATACAACTTCATTATTTCTGTTTTATTTTTTGATGTTAGTTACATTGAAATGACACCTCTCATTTTTGTCAAACCAGAATAAAAGCTATGTTATTGCCTATTGTTTTTTTCAACCCAGTTATATATTAAGGTTTGGACGTGGTTTCTTTCAACGACATGTTCAATACTTACATAATGTGTTAGATATTTCAGATGTACATAAGAGACAAAAGAAAGCTAATTCTCGATTTCTTTTCGATTTTATCAATGTGTTTTAATTAGTGTATTATGCAAGGGTAACACTTCAATGGTTGTATGGGCAAACACTAGGAAATTATCGGGTGCAAAAACGTTTTAAATAGTTTTGCAATTCAAAAACAACATATTTTACCCGAACAGCCGTTGGATTGATTGCATGCTTCACAATGTGATCCACACGCAGTGCACTGATGTCCCCAATATCCATTTTTACAAGATATACATTCGCCGCTTCTTTTGTTACATGTTGAACAGTGTTGTTCACAGGGATGTTCACACTTGTTCCCCCAATATCCAAGAACACATGACAAACAATTACCATTCGACCTTTCACATTTAGATTCGCTACAACGTGACACGCAACTGTTTTCGCATGCACTTCCCCAATATCCGTCAAAACAAGATTGGCAACCGGTTGAGTCACATAAAGAACAATGGGTTCCACATGGATAACAAAAAGTATTGTTCACGTAGTGTCCAGGTTTACAGGACAGGCAATAACCATCCCATATAATACACGATGTACAGTTTTGCGCACATTATATCACATATACTTCCCCAGTATCCGTCATGACATGATGTACAACGTCTTGGGCCACAAACTGCACAGTGTTTACCACATGTGGTACATTTGCCACGATGAAAGTAGTATCCCGATTCACAGGACAGACAATAACCAACCAATTTACTACACGAAACACAGTTTTGCGCACAGTTTTTATCACATGAACTTCCCCAGTATCCGTCATAACACAATGTACACTCTCTTCGGCCACATACTACACAGTGCGTACCACAAGTGGTACATTTGCCATAAGAAAGGTAGTGTCCAGGTTTACATGACAGACAATAACCATTAGATTTCAGACACAAAGTACACTTTTGCGCACATTTCTTATCACATGTGTTTCCCCAGTAGCCTTCATAAACGAGTTACAGCCGTATGAAGCGCAAGATTGGCATTGTGGTCCACAGTTATAACAACTTAAGTTTCTCACATAGTATCCGGATATACATTTTGAACAGAAATTGCTATGATTTTGATGACATCTTAGGCAATTCTGAGCAGTACACTCCTGTGTACAGACAACTGTAACAAACAACAACAAAACTAATGTATTCGTATGCAATTGTATTCAAATGGAATTCTTGATGATAATTAATATTGTTTTTCGGAAGGTGTATATCTTTTAAAAAATGGAATGAACATTAATTTATAGGTTTGAACCAATTACAATGAATTTAATGCCGAAATTTGGTCCATGTCATGTTTCCTTTATAACAGACACGATTGCAAAGTTTGATGTGCAACGATTTAACGTACATTAGGTCAGTTTAGACTTACAAAATCAAATATCTTTATCTGCTGGATAATTTATTTATTTGACGCTAAATATCATAATTCAAAGATATAATGCACTTGATCTCTTGAGGAATTGATACATATAGCGGATTTTTTAGATATGGGCCGGGATTCTCATACTGCATATGTTCGGATTTTGTTATTATTATGTTTGACGTCTGCTGATGTTATTTATTTGATTTCGATAGACAAATAATAGCTTATACAAATATAAGTTAAAACATATGTATTGTTCTAAATTGTAGTTTAAAACAGTGTCCTTAAAATTCGAATTTTGTTTTAAACCTCGTCTATACAAGTTTATTTATTCATTATGTTTTTGTTTTATTGTATTTTCTCGAGATATAATGATTGTAAATGTTAAAGGCAATGTAATATATTGGGATATTTAGCATTTTGGTTTTTGAACCTTGATATACATTTACAAAGATATGCAATATAACAGCAATTTCTTTATGTATTTTTTAAAATATTAAAATATTTATGAGATCCTTTATTTTATCTGACAACAAAAAACTTACCTCGCACAAGTATGAACAGAACAGCAAACAAGTACATTTGGCTTGTGGGCATCTTCGTCATAAGTATCCAGTTTTCAAAACTCATGATTAATTGTTGCTAAATATTCATAGACCTTTTATTGCTTGATATTTAATCCCTTCAGAGAGAAGTATCATTCTTATTCCACGTATGAATAAACACTGTTTACACAAAGCTTGCACGCCAAGTATAGAATGTAAAAGTATTAGATATGCTTTGGGACACGTTATGTAATATATAAACCTGGATGTGTAGTAAACTCAGGACTATATATGTACTGAAGCAAAACATTATTGTATAAATAGATAATGACCATGAACTAAAATTGAATTGATCCAAAACGTACGAATTATTACCTAAAAACACGATGTTGGAGCCACTTTCAAACTATTATAATATCAGATTGTAATTTGGAACCAATGCGAACTTTTCGAACAATTGATATTTAATGTCTGCTGATTGTTTAACTGGATGTACATACAAGAAGACAAGTGCTGTGGTTAAAGTATTCATATGAATTTCATGATAAGTGTTAAGCTTAATTAAGAGTGTGTAAGTGCGTTCAATATAAATAAGTCAATGAGGATATAATCCCACATAACACACTCTTAAACAATATTAACACTCGATACAAAATAATTCAATACAAGACTTTTAGTTACAACAACAGGAAATGAATGTATTATACATGTTGAATAACAGGGTTAGAACAACTAGAATAATAAAACTACTCAGGCCTGAACTTATACCTAAATTAAAAGTATATTTAATAGTTCACGTATGCATTTTAGAATAAAGCTACATTCTACATATTAATATTTTTAACCCTACATTATGAATATGCTCAGGTTCGATAGAACCTTATATTATTTTATTATGTATTTCATATTCGATACTTTCTTAAAGTGTTCAAATTAACGTTTTCTTACTGCAGTGCTATTGTTTCAGTCAGAATTTTGCAAAATATAAGAAATGACTACCATTTGAAACGTCTTTTAAGATTTTTCTTTCGGTGTATTACTCATTGCACAGGCCTATTCCTTTTCAAAAATCATAGTCAATTGATCTGTAGTTACCTCCCTATCAATCTTAATAGAAGATATGTCACCAAACACATTACGGTGGTATTCTTAAATACTGTCAATATCAATATCTAAAATGCACTTGCCCATCTTTGCATCCTCATGATGCATGTCTAACCCTTACGTGAGCGAGTCGTAACGCGTCTCTTTTGGTGATGTGGCCAGCCTAGCTTAAAGATAAAAACTCTAATAATTTATGTCAAATGTTTACGTTCCGGATAGAAAAATCCGACCCGAGGGCGCCTGCGTTGCCAGGTAAAAGGCTTATCTGACTTAAATGCCATATATGTTTTTCTAGCATTTCTTAAATAACATTTTGTATCAAAACTTCTACATAGAAAAACGCATTTTTAAACATTTCACCAATAAGCGCGTGCGACGATATTTTATGACGTCATGACTAAAGTAACTTTTATTCACTGCATACGTTAGGAAGTTCGTTCACTATCACGTCTTTTAAGGGTTATTTTGCTTTATTTTGAAAGTATTTTTGTTAATGTTTAAAGATCTCATCTATTGAAATGTCATAATTATATTTACATAAATTGAATAATAAAAGAAAAAAAACATTCCATCACAGAGCGGGACTCACCTGGTACGGGGGAACGTTCCAGATGGAACTTACGAACACATTTTAACATGTTTCAACGATCGTCAACTCGCTATAAAATCTATTTCAACTGTAAATGACCAATTAAAATTTCAAACTTATACATACAATAA